>NC_134483.1:202042850-202307850 GCF_040206685.1 Ascaphus truei | reverse complement strand
CGCTTCCATCTCCCACCACGCGGTCTGACACGGGAAGCGGGGACCTGAGGGGACAGTGGAGCACCAGAGCGGCTGGGGGCAGATAGGGCCGTGGGTGTGTGTTCGGGAGGCAGAGGGGGCCGTGGGTGTGTGTTCGGGAGGCAGAGGGGGCCGTGGGTGTGTGTTCGGGAGGCAGAGGGGGCCGTGGGTGTGTGTTCGGAAGGCAGAGGGGGCCGCGGGTGTGTGTTCGGGAGGCAGAGGGGGCCGCGGGTGTGTGTTCGGGAGGCAGAGGGGGCCGCGGGTGTGTGTTCAGGAGGCAGAGGGGCCGCGTGTGTGTGTTCGGGAGGCAGAGGGGCCGCGGGTGTGTGCAGGGGTTATGGAGAGGCAGCAGGACGGAGGCAGAGGGGCCACGGGTGTGAGTGCAGGGGGCATGGAGAGGCAGCAGGATGGAGGCAGAGGGGCCACGGGTGTGAGTGCAGGGGGCATGGAGAGGCAGCAGGACGGAGGCAGAGGATACTTACCATGTCCAACGATCTGGAAAAAGAATGGCTGCTTGTTGGGGGCGGGCTCATATAGAGCCTGGCCACGCGCCCACAAAGCCTGGGAGCGCGCGCCAATCAGCTGTCAGGCAGGGGGAGTTTTTTTTTTTTTTTTTCAGTGCGAGCAGGGAAAATTTCAGAGCGAGCAGGGAAAATTGAAAAAAACAAACACGTGTGCTGCTTGGGCCAATATTTACTCGCCCGGAGGTTAAATCCACCCGCCCCGGGCGTGTAAATGTATAGGATTGTCGAACACTGTATATATATATATATATATATATATATATATATATATATATATATATATAGTGACAAACAGCTTACTCAGAGGGCTCCACCGTCTGTCCGGATCCACTAGAACACGATCTTTGAGGGTGAGACGAGGAGATGTAATGCAATGTTCCTTTAAGCAGACTTCTGCCTGGTGTATTCAGTCCCAGGCAATGGGACTGCAACACTTTGAAAACAATGTACAAAATAAACCCTGCTCAACTGAGCAATAACTAGACACGGGATCACCCTGACTAGGGTTGGATGGCTTGCCCGCTTCCAACAAATACAAATGGCAAACTTCACAATCAAAGGTAGTACACAAATGATTTACCCTTTGGTGGTGGGGTGGGGGGGGGGGGGAGGGTTTTCCCCTTTCTGCTTGTTGGCAGCCTTCCTGCCTCCAGGCTCTTGAAGAGGGAAGAGGAACCCAAGAAACCAGCTTTAAATACCTATTTTCTCATTAGCAGGACAGGGGAGAGAAATCAGCCAGCAGACAAACTCTGATCTGCCTCCCTCATCCCTCGGTTGCAGCACCTGATGGAGGACATCCCTCCTGTGGCTGCACTTTCCAGACTAAACAGGATAGCAGCTGTCCAGTATCCTGGGAGCCTTATATATCGAATTTATTCAAATGCCATGGTTTCTGTCACAATATATATATTAAAATGCAACACATTATTATTGGTATATATCAGCGGTGCGCAAATGAGGAGGCGCGCCCCTTCAGATTGTTTGCGGGCATGGAGAGCCTTTACAGAGGCCCCTCGCGCTTCCCGAAGACACTTAAATTAAGTGCCGGGGACGCGGCGAAGGCCTCTGTAAACTGCACTTACCTTGGTCCTGGAGACACGTCGTCATGGCAACGCGGTGCCAATGATGCCGATGCCGGAGCCGAGGTAAGGGGGGGGGGGTGCAAAGAGAGGCGAAGAGCAGTCAGGGGGGGCACAGGGAAAAAAGATTGCGCTCACCTGGTATATATCACACGAAATAGACTTAAGCAAATCTTTCATTTTAAGAGGTTATGTCACCCAACACACCTGTGTATAATTCCACTCATTTCATTTTGAATTCTGATTAGGCAATTTCAGTAAATTCTACTGTAATTACCTTATTTATTGAATAGTTAATAAATATTGGAATTGTATTAGAACTGGAATTTGAATTCTAATTATCGAAGACTCAATAGTGCAAATTGCATTACAGTGTTGCTGACATTTCTTTATCATGTACCAATTAAATATATGATGCTAGGGTGACCAAGCATCTTAACCTCTTTCTTCCCACCTATTATATACGGTACTACATTGGTAATGCAGCATAAATGCTTTTAGGGTCTGCCATGTTGTACAGGAGACCCAGATGAGCAAACAAGTCATTATGAAGCTTTTATGAATCTAGGTTCAGTTTGGAAAAGAGACATAGGGATACAACTGATAATGTCATAGCATTAACTTTTAATAGGAATAATATTAATCAAGGGCATTTGATTAGCAGCACCACTTAGCATCTTAATTCCTACTTAGCATCTTAATTCCTATTGACGCAGTAAGGGTGTACTTAGTTTTTCACACATAGCTTCTCCATTTTTGCTTTACTTTTGTTAAATAAATCATGACACGGTGTAATATGTCATGTGTTGTTGTTCATCTGAGGTTGTATTTACCTAATTTTAAGACCTGCTAAGGAACAGATGATTGTTATTATGTCCTGATATGTAAAACCATAGAATTCAAAGAGGGTGTACTTTCTTTTTCACATATCTGTACACCTGTGTATTCAATTAACATTGGCAGTAAAAACTAATACTACTTATTTTGTATCCAGTCTTCTGCTGACAAAGCTTGTTAGTGGCACAAATGGATCAATTGCTGGTTCCTTCCACTTGAGTATTATTCATTATTTAGTTAGTCAGTCTAGTATACCTTAAATATTGTTATGAACTTCCAGGACATTGTCACGTACGGCACATCTGTGAGCACGTGACCTGCATACAGGACAGTGTATATATAAATACCTATACAGTATGTTACCATATGTCATAGATCTGTAACACACCTTGCCCAGCTCCCTAAGGAGGTTAAATCAGTGCAATGGTGTAGCAGGCATCCATATAAATTTACCTTGTCTCAGGAGCTGTCAGTGGTCTGCTGGATGGTGTAAAAGATGGGCCCCAGGAGTTTTTCTTATGCAACATTAAATCTTTATTGGCGTCCCCTTGCTGGGGAGCACGGCAGTAACAGCGTTCACAGATTGACATGGTTGCATGTGTTTTCATCCGTACAGGTAGCAATGGTTATTTATCCATGCAATATTTAACATGCAATAACTTGTGGATAGCTTTGTTTGGATAAATCTGTGCATGAAAGAGAGTAACAGTGAAAATCTTTCACTCAGTGAAAAAAATTACTTATGTAATGGGTTTTCTGACCTGGCCTGACCCACCCAATCTCACATTGGCCCCTGTGGTCTAACCAGTCCCCATTACAGTGTAGTGTCTGGTGGTGCACCTGTTGGCAACAGGACTCCTGAGTCTCCCACATGATGTTGTGTGGGGATTGCCAACCCAGACAGGCAGCTGAGGTAGTGTGCTTGAGTCCTACCTAGATCCAGTGCAGCGCCTCCACCTCATCAGGATCCCAGCGTCCGCTTGTGGATGGTCCTGGTGAGGAACTCTTCTGTGGTGCACTCCTCTGTGTAATCACTCCACACTTACACACGAGGGTATTGTTTAACAGGATCATCTTTATTGCTTTGCGGCGGGCCAGCTGCCCCTCACAGCGGTTGTACTCAGCCGCTCATGTTCACCGCACTTCCCTTTGAAAGGTGTCCTTTCCCAAATTGGTGGATTCCCTATCTCTCCATGTACTCAGACTTGCTCCTTCTACAACCAACCCTACTGAACTCTTCTCTCATAACCTCTGAACTACCTCCAATACTTTTGATAAGTGCTGTGCCTTATGTATCCTCTGGAGGCAGGCACAACACTGACATCACTAATTATGGATTCAGAGTATGTGGCCACTCCCATCCATACATAGGGCACCTCACCAGGGTGTGAGGGCAAACCTCCATGATTACTGCATGCATGCTCATAACTTACCAGGCCTAACTGTCAGCAGGAGAGATGACTGTAATCCATTTTACAGCATGGTTACACTTAGATAGAAAAAAATGTTTTTGCAAATTTAACAAATCTTCAAATTACAGTTTTTTTTTATGCCTAGATTCAGATTTGTTAGACGTACCATGTTTTGCATGGTTCTATCACGTTGGTTGAGAAGGAATCTAAGCTGCAAAAAGGCAGAGAACAAAAAAGTGCTATCACAGAATCTGAGCAAATATGTTTGAGCCTATGTAGTTCTATAAAAATATAGCCATTCCATTCACAAAAGATTTGAAGCAGGAGATTATACACAATCAACTCTGCAAGCAGCAAATGGTCTTACGCCTACAGTACATTCAGCAAATTACTACTTGTTTTCTGATAACCATTATTTAGTATGGGATTGTTCTCTTACTTTCTTTAAAGCTGCAGTTCAGTCAATATCCTGCATGTGTGTTTTTATTAATAAATCAGTTCTGTAGTAAGAAAAAATACTTTTAGCATTTTCTGTTTTTAAAAAAACAACTTTGAAAGACCAATTTTCTTGTATTCTATTTTAACAAGCATTTACTAAGGCACTGCCCCTTCATGTCCTGGCACACCCCTTTGTGAGCCCTGCCCTCCCTCTTGCACATGTCAGTGCAGGAGTGCTCATGAATATTCATGAGTTTCCACTGACTGACAGAAGCAAATGAAAAACATATCCCATATCTAAAGATGTTGCCAAATTTCACCGATCAATACATGGTGAACGAATTGACTGGCAGCTATACAGTTCTTTAGGTAATTAGAGATTGCCCACATGAAACTATTGAATTTAAAAAAAAATTTTTTTTTAAAAAGACTGAACTGCAGCTTTAAATAGTGTAAAAAAAACCCACTTGCACTGAAATCTGGGCTTAGTTCACATATAACAAGGAACGTAATCTCAATTGTAACATCAGGAGCATAAAAAATAGTCTCTCTTTTGATAGAGTTCCAAGTGTTCGGGAAACCTTTACAATTTGACAACCATAACAAAATAATACTGAAAAATCACAAACTAATTACTATCTGTGCAATCTGGTGGATATTTTCAAATATGCAGCTATAATTATTTGTAAGTAAAATACCATTTTTAGTTTTGCAAGAATGATTTGCCAAGAAACAATTGGTGTGCATACACCTCTGTGCAGCAGGTGTGCGCTAGGTGCAATATACACTATTCAGCATTGATTATTGCAGAATGTATGTCTGTATAATTCTGAGGAATAAGGATTGAATTATCCCACGGAACTCACTGTGAGTGGAAGCAACCACATAATGAAACACAAAAAGACACAAATCTAATAAGAGATTAAGTTCGGTCAAATTACTATATATATATATATATATATATATATATATATATATATATATATATATAAAAATATATATATAAAATAACCACTGATAGCACTATCCCATAATAGATGCAGACCAATAGCTAGCACAGATAAATGCATCTAATTAGTTTCCTTAATGTAGATGAAATGATTCCTCCAAACAAAGTCACTAATATAGATGTAGGAGGATAATAAAGTATAAAGTCCTCCTACGTGTGAGTTATTCCTCCTTTGCTGTTGGTTATTGATGCAGCCTCACAGAAGAGGATACAGTACCACTCCTCTTATTTAGAGAAAGCTCAGAAAAAGGAAAATAGGAGGCGCATGCGCGACGGGAACGGAGATGGCGGCTTGAACGAACTCCGCTACCCGCCGGCAGAAAATTATTAAAATCTAACGCAAAAACTCAACACAACCAACACAACCACAAATAAGACACTGCACCCAGAACAACTAGGCACACTGCACAAACGAGGATGGCGGCGACCCGAAAAAAGACGAAGCAGAAGGTGGATGTGCGCACCTACTTTGTGGGGGAGAAAAAGACCCGGGAAACAGAAAGCATGGCGGCCTCAGACTCGGATTCCGCACCGGAGCTGGAGATGGCTACGGAGGAGCCTACAGGGTCGCTTAAGAGAGAGATAGCACAGCTCCTCTCTGACCTAAAGACATTCTTTCGCGGGGAGGTAGAGCACCTGCGGAGAGACATCCTCAGCATTGGCACCCGAACAAACGAACTGGAGGAGAAGATGGAGGAGACTACCAAGTGCCAGAGGGAGACCGATACCAGGGTTGCTACACTAGAGAGGAAGGTGGCGGAGCTGGAGGAGCGCCACGAAGACAGTGAGAACCGGGACAGGAGGAATAACCTGCGGGTCAGGGGGATCCCAGAGCAGGTACAAGATCCAGAATTGATGCTCAGCAGATGGATGACACCTATTATGCCAGGGGAAACGGAAGCTGAGCTGGTCATGGACCGGTGCCACCAAGCTCTACGGGCCCGTGCACTGCCTAATAACCCCCCAAGGGACGTAATTCTCTGCCTTCATCACTTCACTACCAAAGCGGAGATTTGTAAGATTACCAGAGCTACCCCACTGGTGGCGTTTGAGGGAGTTGAAATGGCCATATACCAGGACATTTCCCCGATCACGCTGGCGAGACGACAGGCCCTCCAGCCCGTTACCAGATTGCTGCGGGATAAGGAGATAAGGTACAGGTGGGCCTTTCCGTTCGCACTGATAGTGGTGCAGAATGGCCGATCACATGCACTTAAGCACCTGTCCGATGGGCCGGAGTTCCTGAAAAAATTGGGCATACCCAACACGCTCCAGAGGTCGGAGGCCCCGGGGGCTTGCCCGCCCCGGCCGGCGGAGTGGGAGAGAGTGGGCTCGGCGGCCGGGCAGCGAAGGGAAAAGGCGGGACCCTCGAGACCTACTTGAGGACTAATTGATCCGCTCCCTAGATCATCCAAAGTTATCTTTTGCTCTTTTTTTGTGACTGTTCCCCTGGTTGATCGCTGCCCCGCGTTGGAGTGTCCCCGGAGCCCGGATCCCCCCCTCCCTGTGGACCGAGTCCAGAAGAATGCGCTCCAGGGAAGGATCTAGCGGTTGCTGAAAACGAATAAACTTTTTACTTACCAAAATGGCTCCCTGGCAAGACCCGCGGGACGAGCTGGGGAAGACGCGCGGAAAAAGAATGGCGGACGCTGTTTCGGCGCGAAATTGTGGTGTTCCGGCCGGCTCCGCCCTCGAGACACGCATGCTTCCTCTGCTGCTCACGGGCGGATGTGCGGAGCCCTGTCGGACAGGAAGTGACGTCTGCGGAAGTGTCTGCAGCTCACAGGAGGGACTGGGCTTGGGCCGGGGAGACTGGGCTGGGTCCGGGGGGGCTCCCCGGAGGGGTGCGCCAATTCCCCCGATGGGGAGAGGGGTTCAGATAGATTAGCTAGTATTATAGCACAGTGGATGGCGCAGATGGGGTAGCAACAGTTCATTAACCAGTTGAGTTATAATAAGTAGATTTTGTTGTCGGTTACAGATTATATAACGTGTGCTTTGCCGGCGGGGGGGTAGGTGACTGCCCTCGTCCCCGCCTGTTGGCATGCGCCCTTGGGGCTGGGCTGCGGTCTTAAACCACAGTCCAGTCAAACACCTGGGAATTCGTGGGCCGGAACAAGCCTCACGAGCCTGGACAGGAGGGAGGGAGAATCCTGGGCATGGGCGATATTCCCGGGCATCAAACCATAGGTCTGTTAGGACCAATTTGGTTTTCTTTGTTCATGTTCTATGGATATGTGTTCCTTGTCATTCCCCTATGTGTTTTCCCTCCCCACCCCCAGGTTCCCCCGGAGGAGGTACCAAGGCAACCAGTGACCAACAAGACCACTCCTGGCGCCCTATGTGGATACGAGGCACGGGTAGGAATCGACTTTACTACATACACAAAGACTCACTATATACACACATATGGCACTGACGTTCATATCACAAAATGTCAAGGGGTTTAATTTCCCACAGAAGCGTAGAATCGCCTTTGCAGAATTCAAACGTAGAAAAACAGACGTTCTCTTCCTCCAAGAAACACACTATAGCTCCAACAAAAACCCAGGGTTCATAGACAAACATTTTAGGCGATTCTATCTCGCCTCAGCTAAAGAAAAGAAAAAAGGGGTTGCTATACTACTCCACAATAGAGTCCCGTTCGAGGTCGAAAAGATAAAGCGAGACCCAGAAGGTAGATGTATTATCCTGGTGGGACTCTGCACAATGTGAGGTTGCAAGAAGTGATCCACATATTCTGATACATTGGATGTATTGGAATCTACACCCAAAATGATCGGCCTACCCGGAGGATTTACTGCACTCTTGTGAATCTTAGGCAGGTGGTAGACTATTGGTTTTCTTGGTTGTTGGTTATCCAGAAACCTGTATTCCAATTTGTTAATGATACCCTTTGCGACTCCATCTTTCAGCAACATTTTCAAATTTCTTCAGAGGGTCATTTAGTAGTTTAATATATGATTTCTCATCGTTTAGTAATCTCTCCACTTCCTGGATGTAATCTTGCATGTTCTGGATAACCACTCCACCCCCCCCCCCTTGTCCGCCTGTCTAATCACTATTGTTTTATTGTTTTGTAAACTTTTTAGTGCAACCGTTTCATTTTTTATTTAGATTACTCTTGCATTTACTTTTATCCACACATTAAAAAAAAATCCTCATAAACCAATTGATGAAATACCTCTATAGTATGTCCTTTAGAGTGAGCTGGGTAGAATGCTGACTTCGATTTTAAATGACTATGCTTAATCTGCATTCCAGGATCCAGACTGAGTCTCTATGACTCTAATTCATCTCCACTACCGTCATTTTCCTTACATAGAGAGATTAGTGCTGCTAAATGTTATTTTTCTTTAATCTGAGTGTTAATATTAAATATTGGTTCACAAGCTTTTCCTGAACCTGTTTTAAAAAAATGGCGCTTCAATGTTAATTTTCATGTGAAGCGATGCAGGTCTATAAATAGATCAAACAAAATGGGTCCACCAGTTGGAGCGAAAAACAGATTTTTCCTTAGGACCAATTTTTGTCCTCCAGTAAATTCGATTGATGACAGATTAAAGATTCCACTATTTAGTTTTTCACTCAGACTCTGTTTTTCCCTTTTCTGTTGAACCTTCTTTCCCCCTCTGCAACCTCTCTTTTTAGGGAACTGTTTTAGTTCCCTCTATGTCTGTAGAATCTGTTTTTGGCTTCGTTTGTGAAGTTCTTTCTCTTTTTCCTCCCTTTCCAACCTAATGGAGTCTCCCCCCTTTCCCCTCTCTGTTTTCTCCTTTCTTTTTACCCCTAGTTTTTGGCCCCTGTCTAAAAAAGACTCTAACGTGCCCGATTTGGGGTTACAATTTATTTTTGTCTTTGGAATTGCTCCCATATTCAGAGTACTTTGTAATTTAGCCTGATATCCTGGTGTTTGGCTGTCGGTGATATCAGTGGCCCTATCTCTAGGCCTCATATTATCCTTAGATGATCTATAGGGAGTCTTAAGGGGTTGGAGTGTGGAATGCTTATAATAAATATTATTATTATTATTTTCTCTATTCCTTTAATCCCTTCTGTCCCTTTCTTCCCTTTTCTGTCCATTGTCTTTATTTCTTACTTCATGGTAGGTTTGATTCACTTTTTTGGGAGGAAAGTTAGGCCTAGGTATATAATCTTTAACCTTATTCACTCATCTTCCTTGATATTTCTTAGGTTGTTGTCTGAGTTTGAATTTCGCCCAATTACGTTGTTGCCCGGCATTATAGTCCTCCATACCCCTATTACATTTTTTGCTCTTTTTTTGCAACTAACTCTTTTTCTAACCTTTCCTTTTTGATGTTTAGATCTGCTTCAAATTCTAATGTACCATTAAATCGTTTTAATTCTTGTTGTAGATTAACAATATTAATTTCGAGATTTTCTAGTTTCTTCTCTCTATAAATAATTAATAATTTAATGAGGGCGTTTGACCCCGCATCTAAAATATCATTCCAGATATCACAAAATTCTGGCTCGTCAAACATAGGGTTTTTCTGGAGTCTAAGGGGGCTATGCACTAAGCTCCGTTAAGTCGTTTTAAGAGCGCAAAAAGTGCTCTTAGAACGTGATGTTCCAACGAACACGATTCACTAAGCCACGCAAACAGGCACTTTGCGCTCTTAAAGAGACTTTTTCCTGGAAATTTTTCAAAGTCCAACTTTGCTCATACGATAACCTGTTTGCATTCAATTCTGCCCTTCTCCGGGATTCACTAAGCTATGCAAAGTTATCGTACGTGAAAGTTGCGTTCAAAAAATATCGCCAGCTCAAGGCGATAAAAAAACTGGACTTAGAAAAATTTCTTTGTTTACATTTTTGCATGCGCAAAACACATACAACAGGCCGGCGGGTGTCCCCGGCTGACCCCGTGGGGGTCCCTGAGGGAGGCCAGGGGTCGCGTGGGTGTCCCCGGCTGACCCCACGGGGGTCCGGAGGTCCCCAGCTCACCAAGCGGGAGTCCCGGGCTACCCGTGAGCCTGCGGTACCAATGTTGCGCCTCCAAAAATAATAAACAATATTTATAACTAAATACACCCCCCTAACACATACAATACAGTAATGGGTAAAATTACTATTATCCAGATATGAATAATAATGCATTTGCCCATTAAAAAAAATATAAATTACAATAAATACAGTAAATACATATTACACTTACCTTTTCCAGGCACCCACGATGAAGGCCATCTTGATCCTCATCTTCATCCTGCCCATGTCCCTCCGGTGCTGCAAAACATACACAAGCATAAAAAGAGCCCCTAATCCCTTAATCACATTAGCGGTCATTAACCGCTACAGTCATTAAGAGGTTAACCCACCCTCACCCACCACTCGGGAGGCCTAAATACCCTCCCCCACTACCCATTCCCGTGAGGCCTAACCACACTCACCCACTAACCCAGGCGGGAGGCCTACCCACATACCCTTGGGGCCAATACCTTCTTCCCCCACCCCCAGTACCCACAAGAAAAACAATACACAGCCCCACAATAAACATCATTATCTATACATAACCCACCCCCTGTGCCCCCCCATAAATACATGATTTATTATTTTACATACAGGGTTAATACCCCAGGCCCACGGGAGTCCCCGGTGGCCCTGACGGGTGTCCGTAGACCTCACAGTAGCCCAGCACCATGTTTCAAACAGGATCAGAAGGCCTACGGGTGGTCCCCGCCAGGCGCCATGGTCCACCAGGTGGTCTCCGTGGGTCACCATGGGCCACAATGATGTCTCCACGGGTAGGCCCGCGGTTGTCAGGGGGGCCCCGGGTAAGACCCACAGGTGTCTGAGGGGCCTCGGGTGGTTCCCACGGGGGTCTGTGGGCCCATGGGTGGTCCCTACGGGTCTGCGGTGCCCCCAACAGACGTGGGGCCACCGGTTCTTACCCGCAGGTATCCCCCGTGGACACCTCCATCCTGGTACCCATGGAAAGCCCGAGGAGACCTCAGGTGGTCTTCAGTGGTCCCCCACAGACCAAAAGGAACCAACCCTGTATGTAAAAAAAATAAACCTGACCTATACATTAAATACATCAATCCCCCCCCCCCCAACACGTACAATAATGTGCAAAATAACTATTATCCAGATATGGATAATAGATTATTTGCCATTATGAAACACATAAAACACGCATAAAAAAAAACATGAAATCTTAATCTGAAAATCACCACATTGCATCTTACAATTAAATCAGCAGCTAGACAAACGTATATCAAATGACACACAATTGCATTGAGTGTATACATGATGCAATTCATCAGTGCATCATGTAACACTATGCAAAATCAATTTAAAAATAAAATACACAGTGAACACAGTCCCCTAACCACCAATGCCATCCACAAAATCAAATAGAAAGTAAGCAACATAAAGAAATTTACCATCAATCAATTTCCTAAACCAATTACAATACAATCCAAATCAATTATACAATTCCCTATTCAATTCCTAAAGCCAAACCATTGCCAAAATAATTCTAATTGAAAGTAACCACCATCATTCAAATCTAAGTACCAGAAAAAAAGCCATTAAAAATAACATGTCACTAAATAAAAATTACATTAAACACACAAATGTATAAATAAAGCTGCTAAATACATTAGAAATACATGAAATACATAAACATTAACCAAACAATCATGTATTATCCCTGTATGTATATACATAACATACAGGGGCAATAAAAGAGCATAATAAACAATGCATTTACAACCCAAATTCACATACAATACACCCATTCAGTGTTCCTGAATGTGTGTATATCCATAGGGACATAGATCAATTCAGGGGCATTAAATGGAATTTTAAAAAAAATACACATGAATAAACAATCAAAAAAACCTGTAAAAGTTAAAATAATAAACTTTACCTTTGTTTACTTACCATTAGATGCCCACTCACCGAAATCCAGGGGAACCGGAAGGTCTCGAATCAATCCACAAGTAACCATAAAAAAAAAACCATTACAATTCACGTTTGTGTCTTCTTTCTTCTATTTGTAATCCTTTTCGTCAGTGTTGGTGTCTTCTTTTCTTCTTTGAGGTCTTCTCCTTCTTCTTACGCCACGCCCTTCTTCTCTTCTTAGGAGGGGAGGTCTTTCCTCCTCTGCGTCTGGCTTCAAAATGAGACGACATAGGCTTTTATAAGCCTATGACGTCACATTTTCGTCAAATGGTTCCCACGGCCCTGATTGGGCCGTGAAAACCATGTGTTTTGGGGGTGGGGATTTTTTTTTTAATGACGTAATTTAAAGGCAATGACACCAGCCAATCAGAATGGCTGAGCTTCAATTGCCTTTAAGATGACGTCATCAAAACAAAGATGGCCGGCGACACATGGTATGGTAGTCAATCAGAGCGTGGGAATGAAATCCCAACTCTGATTGGCTGAAGCAAAGTCTCTGGCACATGATCTACCAGAGCAAATCAGAGTTGGGATTGAGTTCCCACGCTCTGATTGGCTACCGTACCATGTGAGGCCGGCCATGTTTGTTTGGGTGACGTCATCTTAAAGGCAAATGAAGCACAGCCATTCTGATTGGCTGGCGTCATTGCCTTTAAATGACGTCATCAATTTTTTTTGTTTTGGCAAAATCACATGGTTTTCACAGCCCAATCAGGGCCATGGGAACCATTTGACGAAAATGTGACGTCATAGGCCTATAAAAGCCTACGTCGTCTCATTTTGAAGCCAGATGCCGAGGAGGAAGGACCTCCCGAAGAAGAAGAACAGCAGGGCGTGGCCAATAAAGATAAGAAGACCCGGAAGAAGACGGAAAAGATACAGATGAAGACGGAGAAGATACAGATGAAGACCCCCGCTATGGACTACAAATAGAAGAAAGAAGACACAGACACTTTTGGATTGTAATGGTTTATTTTGTTATGGTTACCAGGTTTCTGTTGTTGGATTATTTCTTCGACACATCCGGTTCAACGGGATTCGGTGAGTCGTTCATCTAATGGTAATAAACCAAAGAAATGTATGTTATTTTACTTTTACAGGGTTTTTTTGCATTTTTTTCATGTCATCCATTTTTTTTGTATGTCCATTTATTGGCCCTGAATTTATGTATGTCACTGGACATACATACGTACAGGGACAGTCGCTGGATGTATTGTATGCTTATTTTTAATGTTATTAAATTGTTTTGTATGCTCTTTTATTGCACCTGTATGTATGTATGTAAACTATAGATGTTGAGTGAAGGTGAAAAAACGGCGCTAGCTCTATAAGTGTTTCACTACAAACTATATAGTGAATATTTTAAACAAAATCAATTATTTGTATAACAATAAAGACGTGCTCAAAATAGCGTGCAGGTGTAAATATTTAAAATGTTCAAACCCCCTGCTCAAACCCAGCTGGTAGGGACTGGTTTCGGTAGTCCCGCAAATCGTCACTTTCGTTGTATTCCAGGGGGAGCATGGAGGGAAATAGAACAAAAAAGACAAAAACAATCTAAGTGTAGACAGTTATTTCAAAGGTGCAAAATTAGATATCTTGTCTTGGCTCGTATGTTGTGCCTACTTACAAGATGTAAGTTGTATACAAGCGATTTAGACACTTTATGGTCTCTGCTAGGGATGTTGTTCTCCACTCTATGAAGCAGTCTCCAGTAATCAGCTCAGCAACCAAGTGTATGTGAAGAAAAATGATACCATAGTGCAGACCAATAAAATGTTAAAACTAAACTTTATGATTTTTAAAATTGAACACTTACAATAAAATTGAATATAATAAGCATTGTTCATAATATTAGTGAGGAGAGAAGAGTGTGTTAGCTTCCGGCTCACCCGCCTCTTCTGATGGAACTTGATGTAATCAGCCTCTCTCTGTGACTTGATGTCTCTGGCGGTGGACTGTGTACCCAGGCTGTGTCCTCCCGTGGGTTGTTAGACTCCCCTTCTGCTGTTGCAGGTTGGAGCTGCCTCTCGGGTGGGCGATCCCGCCTCTCTGACGGAACAAAGCGGAAGTGACGTATCGGCAGTGAGAGAGGCGGGATCGCCCACCCGAGAGGCAGCTCCAACCTGCAACATCAGAAGGGGAGTCTAACAACCCACGGGAGGACACAGCCTGGGTACACAGTCCACCGCCAGAGACATCAAGTCACAGAGAGAGGCTGATTACATCAAGTTCCATCAGAAGAGGCGGGTGAGCCGGAAGCTAACACACTCTTCTCTCCTCACTAATATTATGAACAATGCTTATTATATTCAATTTTATTGTAAGTGTTCAATTTTAAAAATCATAAAGTTTAGTTTTAACATTTTATTGGTCTGCACTATGGTATCATTTTTCTTCACATACACTTGGTTGCTGAGCTGATTACTGGAGACTGCTTCATAGAGTGGAGAACAATATCCCTAGCAGAGACCATTGTGTGTCTAAATCGCTTGTATACAACTTACATCTTGTAAGTAGGCACAACATACGAGCCAAGACAAGATATCTAATTTTGCACCTTTGAAATAACTGTTTACACTTAGATTGTTTTTGTCTTTTTTGTTCTATTTCCCTCCATGCTCCCCCTGGAATACAACGAATGTAAACTATAGATGGACATACATACAGGTATAATAAAAACTTGTTTGCATAATGTTTGCTTGCCTTGTTTTCATGTTTTTTTTTAATTGTAATTTACTGCTTTGTGTAAAAATGTGTTTGTAATGTACATGTTATTTTTTCTAGGGTTATTTTAAAGGCTGTTTGCAATAGATGATTTAATTGGCTTATTTTTGGAAGTTGGATTTAGTCACATGGTGGTTACTTTGACATAGATTATTTTTCAGCATGATTTGTTTTTAGGATTTGAACTGTGTAATTGATTTTGATTGTAATTGACTTGAGATTGGATGAATTAATTGATGGTAATTTAATTGTGTTGATTTGCTTTGTTTGTATTTAATGATTGGTTTGTACAGTATCTTGTTTGGAATAGTTTATTTGATTTTGACCATTGTTTGGCAAAGTATACATGATGCACAGATTAATTGTATCATGTACACATTATCAAATTGATTGTTTTTATTTGCATGTCTTAGATATTGATTTGGCTTTGTGCTGTTTGATATTTGGAGATATTTGTATTTCGGCATGTATATCCTTAACCATTTCTTTGTATATTGGTTAATCATGTATATATATATATATATATATATATATATACATATATATATATATATATATATACATATATATATATATATATATATATATATATATATACACACACATGATGAAGCCACTGTACAAATAAATGGGTGAAGGGTGGGTATCGGGTCAGGGTGGCTTAACCCTTAATGACTGTAGCGGTTAAAAACCGCTAAAGTGATTAATGGGTTAGGGGACATTAGATTGGCTCTTTGTATTATTGTGTATATTTTTCAGCACCTGAGTGTATGGACGGTGATGAAGATGAGGATGGCCTTCATTGTGGGTGCCGGACAAGGGTGAGTATAAAATGTATGTATTTTATTTATTGTGATTAATATATTTTTCATGAGCAAATGCATTATTATCCATATGTGGATAATAGTAATTTTGCCCATTACTGTAGTGTGTATGTGTTAGGGGGCGGGGGGGATGGGTGTTTTATATTGCAATGTTTATTGGGAGCAATTGTCCCCAATAAACATGCTATTATGCCTTAACCCCTTCATTGCCTTAGCGGATAGCCGCTAAGGTAATGAAGCTGCTTTAATGTATTTTTATTAATAGTGTGCGGGAGCAGGGGGTCCCCTGAGCTGAACCGCATTGATTTGTGGCTCAGGGACCCCCTGCTTCCCGAGTTACAGGCCCCGGTTTGGGGCATCGGTGCCAGTGTCACCACCATCTTTATAGAGCCCATGTCGCGTCTGGGACGCTATAAAGATGGCGGCAACATTGGCCTCCGATGCCCCATACCGGGGCCTGTAACTCAGGAAGCAGGGGGTCTCTGAGGCAGAAATCAACGCGGTTCAGCTCAGGGTACCCCCTGCTCCCGCACACTATTATTAAAATGTACATTAATGCAGCTTCATTACCATAGCGGATAGCTGCTATGATAATGAATTTATGTTTATTGTTGTGTGTGTTTTGACAGTAGTGTAGATGTGTAGGGGGTCTCCAGAGCTGACTCGCATTGGTTTCAGCCTCAATGACCCCCTACTTCAGGAGATATAGGCCCCGTTATGGGGTGCCGGTATCCCCTGCAGAATGTAAATGACCCGGTCACGTGACGCGGAAGCTTTCAAAGTGCAGGGGATACCGGCACTCCATAACGGGGCCTGTATCTCCTGAAGTAGGGTGTCCCCGGACACGAAACCAATGCGGTTCAGCTCCGGAGACCCCCTGCTCATGTACACTATTATTTAAATGTATTTGGTTTGTGTACGATCGTCTGTAACAGCCTTGCATGGAGATGGCCAATCTCCATGCAAATGTTCCAAGCAGCTTTTTTTCCTATCAGCTAGCGTACGTAAAGTTTAAGAACACTAGCAGGGGGGAAAAAACCAACACGTACGATAAGCCAGTTTTTGGCCAGTCCGAGAGAAAATGGCCTCAAGGCCTCAGTGAATCGCGTCTCCGGCTTCACTTTGTATTGGACGTGATTTTTAATTTCAAACAGACGCAAAATCATGGAGCTTAGTGCATAGCCCCCTGAGTCCTATCGGGATTCTCCCTTCCTCTATATATCTTTTTTAATACAGCATATCCCACCAGAATCTTGATTCTACTAGCATTTCAATGATATATAATTTTAAGTATATAGGTTTTACTAGATTTTTTTAAATTTATATACCTAAAAAATGTTTTATTCACATTTAAAAAAAAGTTTTTATATGATACTAATGTTTTTTAGCAAACCCATTTATGTATAATTTAAGGTTTTATGTATTGATAATTTTAAGTTAAGTCTATAATATATTTTAGTATATTTGAGTAATAATGTATAGCATTGTATTTATTTTATTCACTTTATTTATTATATTTGTACAGATTGCTCTTTATAATCAACTGATTTTCAGAGAACATATAAAGATGTGGGTGTAAAATATATAGAAGATGTTTCAAGAACAATGGTGATCCATATAGTTTATTACATCTTCATCGACTTATTTAATTGACCTAATAGAGTGATCAAATAGAAATTCATTAAAATCAGCAATATATATCAGTATGAGTTGCAAAACATCCTAACCACTGATAGCCAAATTATCCCTTTGACCAGACACTAATTAGATTACCTTGTATAGTAAATTGATGGAACTGGAACGTTTAACTGGAACGTGATATTAATTAATCCATGTTTAAACTATATATAATGGGGCTTGATGGGATGCAGACCCATCCCTGATGAAACCACACTAAGTGGAGAAACGCGTAGGATGTAGTTGCATGCACAGATTGCGGAGGTCTCTGTAATCAACTTTCTGCCTGCACCAAGTAAAGAGACGCTGGGAGCTGTACACACCAGCTGGATCATCGAGGAGGACGTATCACTTCCGGTCAGTGACGTCAGACCGGGAAGGAGCTAGGGGATCAAGCACCGTGCAAAATACTGTTCAGGAACCGAAGGCATCTGTGGAGAGCACCTGCGGCCACTGCCAGACATCGGAGGTCTGTGGACCCTCAAACGGACACCTGCCAGAAGCACTGATTAGACTGAACAGCCCAGCGGACACCCAGTGAAGGTGCTACCCTCACATTGGGAGATCCAGCATACAGCTGATGCAGGAGGAGTGAAAAAAATGAGACTTTCTTCAGGCAATTATACCTTTTATTCTTTTCTGAATTCATTCAGGTTTTATACATTTTGTTACTATTTGTATGAGTGCATATCATTGCATTACTGTGTTTATAATCATTTACAGTGTCTTATAAAGCATTTCAAATTTGAAATTGCGCCCTACAAATTATTTTTCTTCATTCTGAAGAATGATTTGCCATCAACTTTTGAGATTTGCATTACCTCTGTAAAACATATCAATAATCAATAATAGAATAAAATTGATATGGGCATACTTCAAATCTTGATGCAAGTGTTTATTAACTTAAGTAAAATTATCATTACCTGACTGCCTCATAAACCAAGGTGGGAAATTTTGTTGATTAATTCTAACCCTTCTTTATATTGCTTTAATCACCTCTTAACACATACTATTTATCACTATTCATCGTAGTTTGTGAATTCTTGTTAGCATTGCTTTCCTCATACATATTTATTATTCATTTTTAAATCAAAACACTAGTTCAATGCTGTGACAGGGTGAAGTCAACCCCTATCAATTATGCATGGGAAACATATGTCTGAGTGCTTCATCCAGCACTCAAAAGGGTTAACTCAGGTGGAAGTTAGGTAATCAGGAAGTAAGCTGACACCTGAGAGCCAGGAAGGTAGATAAGGATCTTGTTACCAGCAGTAGCTGCCTGTCTCAGATGAGAGCACGTGAATAGATGTGCTGCTAGCCAGAAGGATACAGCACACTACTTACTGCAGCCAAAGTAAGATTTGTTTCATTTGTTTGCATGACTGCTTAAAAAGACTCTTAAGGTTTGGTTATGGTTTAGCCAGCCAGCCTGCTAGCTAGGAATGCTGTGTTAGTCAATTTTCTCCCAACGAGGAGCAGGATTTATTTGCTTAAAGGGACAGTGTACCCGCATGTTATGTTGCTGTGGAGAAATAAAGCCACTGAACGTTTTCATTTATCCTGAAACTACACGTGTGGACTGTTCCCTGACCTCGGCTACAGGCCGTCCTGCCACAAATGCAAGGTTGCTAAATCTTGTAAAAATGCATGTTTTTACAGAACCCCCTCTCTGATGTTAGTCTTATCACAACATTTTGAATGTACTGATGTTTTACCCACCCCAATGCTGAGAGAACCTTAAACCATTTTGGAAGCATTAAACACAAAATTAAAAATCCACACTTTTTGACACAGAACACAATAAAAATAATAACAATTTACAATTATCGAGATTCCTTGGTTCCAATCCAGATATAAGTGGATGAGCCGGAGGTTTTTAACCTTTTTTGTTTGTTAAGGTAACCTATAATTATATTGTGAAATTCGCCGAGAACACCAAACCTCTCTAATAGCGTGTCTGAGATCAGATACATTGTAATGAACCCCAAACCTCTGTAAAACTGCGTCTGAGATCAGATACATTATAAGGAACCCCAACCCTCTCTAATAGCGCGTCTAAGATTAGATACATTGTAAGGAACCACAACCCCCTCTAATAGCATGTCTGAGATCAGATGCATTGTAAGGAACTCCAACCCCCTCTATAAGCGCCTCTGAGATCAGATGCATTGTAAGGAACCCCAACCCTCTCTAAAAGTGCGTCTGATATCAGATGCATTGTAAATTCTTCTGTATTTGGTACAATTTCAAATGACCTGAAAATTTCAGGGAACCGTTCAGGGGTGCCACAAGGGCAATCGAAAAAAATGTATTAGTAGTATGGTCTTTGTATATAGTAATTTTTACTTCTTAAATTCCTCTTCAGGGGTCCCACTTGCTGGGAAGTTCATCTATGATGCACTGATGTCGTAAATAAAGTCTACATATTTTCATGTTAGAGGGTTTGCAAATCTCCATTATTATTGTTTGGGAAGTACCGATGTAGAGAGTAGAGTGTGCCTAGAACTCTTCTGTGTCTATTATTGAAGCCATTCTTTGGTTCCATACAATGGAAATGAAACTAGATTCCACCAATTTTGATTATGCATCCAACCCAAAGAAGATACCCCAATTTAAAACAAAATGTGTGCCACGTTATAAGCTAGAAAGAGCATAACAAAGCTTCAATTTAGTTTCAAACTATTGCAAACTAATGCAGCATGTTGCTAGAACTTGATTCTAAAGGTCATACCACAAACATTGGACAGGTTGTTGGCAACACGGAGCTTCTGCTAAACAATATGCAATAGAACTTATGGAAACCAGTACTTGAAGACAGCTGACACTGTAATACACTGGTTTCTAATACTGTGTCTCTTGTTTTCTCTAGCCAAGTCCTGTCGACAAAGGCAATAAAAGCATATGTTAAAGACAGACTAACCTGGTAAGTTCCTGTAAAACATTATTAGAATACTTTGGGGCAAAGAAACGAATTCATGAAATTTAGAGAGCAGAGAAAATTGGTGAACCCTGTACTGGTAAAAAAAATATTTGAATGAACTGAACTTTTAGGCTGTATCTTATTTGGCTACAGAAGTAATTTACGGAAGGTGAAAGCACAACTATTAAATCTATGTATTCCTTTAGTGCTATTAAATAGATTTTTGTTTCATTCCGCTTTTTATAAGCCCAGTGGTTAAACAAGATAAGTTAAAACAGTAGAACTCCCAGCAATTTTTCTGCTGCTGGGGTCAGCAATTTTCTGTAATTCAATCTAGTGCTGGCCCTTCCTATGATTCATTAGGTAATTAGACAGGATCAGGTACTGTACCTACACAATGCATAACTTTGTTAATAGATCTAAGGCATTGAACACCTTAAAGATGCAATGCATATAACAATGCTTTGTAAAGAATCTGACATTATTGGGAGATAAGCTCCCCAAACACAACTCACTGTGCTAAAAGCAAAGTTTTGGATGCCTCCTGTATTTGGAAATTAATTAGAAGTTGCAATTCTTAGGGATGGGCCTTGGAATGAGGACGTGCTTGTCAACTGTGTTTGCTTTATCATTATCCCACCCTGTCCTTATCAGAGAACCAATAAAGATAAAGGGAAGGGAAACAGAGGGCTCTGAATACTGTGCTTGTTGAGCTCACAGTGACATCTCACAAAAAGGAAGCAGCCAGGGGAAATCAGACCCCTCCCAAGTCTGCGCTCACCATGTATACATATAACTACTAACTTAAAAAAAATACTTATAGGTGTATGATCTACCTGAAAAAGCACACAGGTAGTCCCGTAAACATGTCACTACCATGAGTTCACTTTGGTCCTAGGAGAAATGGCCTTTTTAAAGCACTAATTGGGATTCATTACATTCCTTTGTAACACCTAGGGCTAATACTGTCTTATTACATAATCAGACGAAAGGAGAGATGGAAAATCAAGTCAGGTCTTGAAAGGCTACCATGAGCCATATTGTTAAAGAATGAACATATCCTATTAATCTAATTGCCCAAAGGCCTACAGGTATTGCAAAGGGCTTAAAGTTAAAATAAATTTAAAAAAACTTTTGTGCTTTGTCTGGTGAGAAAAATAAATATATATTTTTCTTTCTCCAGGTCTTGGCTTCTCTAATGATGGCAACATCTCTCTCTACCAGTGGAATAACCACCGTGCCACTAAACTGTGTTTTGTGTGGGGGTTGAATTGAGTGGTCGGTGTGGGGGGGGAATTAAGTGTGTGTGTGGGGGGGGGGGGAGTGAGGAGTGGACTTGTGTGAGAAAGAGGAGAGAGAGGAGGGAGAGAAGAGTGAGTGAGGGGGAGAGAGAGGGGAGAAAGAGTAATAAAGGGAGTGAGACATGGGGGGGCAGAGGGTGGCAGTAAGGGAGGGTGAGTGTGTGAACGGTGAGCATGAGAGGGGGGAACTGTGAGGATGAGAGGGGTGTGTGAGGGCTTAGAGCAAGGTGTGAGAGATGGGAGGTGCTCGCAAGGCCGCTGACATCGGGACCCTGGTAGAAACAAAATGTATTTAGGGTTTTTGTTTAAGGAACCCTTTCAAAATGTTTGTAAGTGGGCCCAAAAAATGTAGTTATGCCGCTGCACTCCACCTTTAAGACCCATCTTAAAACACACCTCTTTAACAAAGCATATGGTTCTCTCCATTGGTGGATACTATACATATCAAGCTCCTTGCATCAGCCCTGTCCCAGCCTTATCTGAAACAGCATCTTAACCATTACTCTATAATCTAATCTATTTGTAAACGCACCTTTGTTTTACTAACTAATGTACAGCACCCGGGATGAGGGTCCTATATAAATGTTATAAATAAATAAATAATAGGGATTGACCTTGACGCCTTGCAGACGCACTTACCAGAACACCCTCCTACTGCCTCTGTAAGTTCTGCATACTTACCACTAACATTGTAAACTCTTCAGGGCAGGGACTCCTTTTCCTAATGTTACTTTTATGTCTGAAGTGCTTATTATGTGTTATATTATTATGTCACGTGTATTACTGTTTTGAAGCGCTATGTACCTGAATGGCACTATACACTGGGCTAGAAATGGGGGGGATGCGGGAGAATAGCACCCCCCTAGTTCCGTAGATTGAAAGAAAGTGTAGATGAAATAAGAAAATTGGCAAATTCAAATTATATATGTACCTTTTTACTTTTTAGATATATTTATTTTTATTAATATAGTCCTGCTAGCACCACCTATCGACCAAGTAATTAACTTTTTTCATACAAATATAGCCAACTTTACTGTCTCTGGCAACGCAACTGCTTGCGGTGAGGTAACCGTACACCAACCGCAAGCAGCAGCGGCCGGGACATTAAAGTTGGCTACTTCTAAGGCTTGGTTCCCACTGGCTACTGCAGCGGCCCCTCAATGGGGCCGGGCCCAACGGAGCGCTAGGATAGACACCCCGGCGGTTCAGCCAGAGGTGAACCTGCCGGGTGACATCATGGCCGCGCCCCCGTCACTCCCCCATCACGCCCCCCTGTCTTTCCCCCAGGAGCTAACTGCAGACCGGGGAATTCGGCTGCACGCGCCGGCAGCCTTGCAGGTGCATGTGCAGCACAGGCACTGGGGCCGTAGCCTAAGACTACCACAGCACGGGTCCCTGCATTCAATGGGAACCCCCTGCTGTGATAATCACTAGCTAATCTTTTCTCAGGCTTCTTGCATCCGCGCTGTTCCAGCCCGGTCTAAAACTGCAACAAGCTAATGTCTGGGATATGTAGTCAGTGATGACAGTGCCCGTATATGGCAGATCTACCCATAAAAGGGCACTCTGATATCACTGACCTGCTGCAAGGGTTTATGGGAAAGGTATGGTAGTTTCTAGCAGGCAAATTGTGTGTAAACATTTTTATATGTTTACTTAAATACCTGGGCATATGGTTTGACCCCCACTTAACATTCAGGATGCACATTTATACCCTGACAACCAAGAACTTTGCCAAACTAGGGGTACTTTACAGGAACAAATCCTCCCTAAGTCTCCTAGTCAGAAAGCGTATCACACAGCAGATGCTAATGCCAATTATTGACTATTGAAGACATAGTATATGGCTCGGCACTTCAAACCCACCTTAGCAAACTTGACACCCTCTACAATTCAATTTGTCGTTTTGTTCTCCAATGCAACTACAACACACATCACTGCGAAATGCTCAAAGAACTAGATTGGTCATCACTCGAGTCTAGGCGCAAAGTTCACCTTTCCTGTCTTGCCTTTAAATACTTTCTGGGCAAGCTATCCGTCTATCTCAACAAGCTCCTCACCCCTACCACTTGCAGCACTTATCACCTGAGATCAGACTCCAAAAGACTGTTCATGGTCCCAAGGCTCAACAAAGTATCCGGACGTTCCTCCTTCTCCTACCATGCACCCCAAAACTGGAACAACCTACCAGAGACTCTCACATCCACCACTAGTTTAAGTTCTTTCAAATCTAAGGCTGTCTCACATTTTAATCTGGTCTGTAACTGTTTGATACGCCCATAATATATATTTTCTTTAACTGTGCATGCAATGTCTTGTATATAATGTATACCCTGTTCATTTATGTAACTGTTTTTGTAATTTATCTTAATTCTGTGCCCAGGACATACTTGAAAACGAGAGGTAACTCTCAATGTATTACTTCCTGGTAAAACATTTTTATAAATAAATAAAATATCACTGAGTGTAAGTATAACAGTAATTAAAAAATCAAAAAGTGTAGCGATGAGACAAAAAACTCCCTCCTAATAATTAAACAATGAATTGTCAGATGGGGAGAAATGTAATGGCTAAATAAGCAATGATGGTAGATACCCATCAATACTGGACACAGTCCGATTTCTTTTTCCGCTTTTTTGCTTTAGACGACTACGTTCCATCAGGGGTACTGGGGTCTCCTTCTATGTTTGAAACTTCAGCAGTTTCACAGCATCCACCATGATTTTCTTGCAATTGCATTAGCTGGCAGGAATATTTGGGGTCATAGAGACCTGTTTGTTCGGTGCGTACTGAGTTTAGGCACCTCCGCCATCCTATGGGGTGTTTTGTGTGTGCGTCTCGTTTCGGGACCCACATCAGATATATCTTCATCCTTATCTTCGTATCCCCGGAAGGGACACTCTTTTGTGTGGCCTGTGGCCGGGTTGGGGTCAGGAACATCACATTTTGCCTTCCATTTTAGCATTATCAGGTGTATACTTCCCCCTGACCCCGGAAGGCGCTATTGCAGCGATTTTCTCTGTATAGGCTAGAACCCCAGCCCCGCCCTAGTCCCGCCCCCAGGCCCGCTTTAAATTTTTTTTTAAAAAAAATATTGAATAAATTCCTAGTAAGAACAACATTCGTTTTTGACATAAGTTTATTTATTGTTTTACATTATACTACAATTAGTCCTGGTTACGTGTAAATTAAGCACAGCCATTCTGATTGGCTGGCATCATTCTCTTTAACATGACGTCACTAAATCCAAGATGGCTGCTGTGTCAAAAGGTATTTCAGCAAATCAGTGTGGAATTGGTTCCCACGATCTGATTGGCTGAAATACCATGTGACGCCGCTTTCGTGACGTCATCTTAAAGGCAAATGACGCACAGCCATTCTGATTGGCTGGCATCATTCCCTTTAAGTAACGTCATCTCAAAAAAAAATTAAAGTCGGAACATGGTTTTAACAGCCAATCAGGTGGCTGTAAACCATTTTGAGGCTAAATGTGACGTCACAAGCCCTATTTGAGGCCGTGACGCTTCATTTGAGCCCAAGAAGACGACGATACAACATCGGTTGGGATTTACCATGGGGTATTTTGGATTGACAGATGAAGAAAGAAGATAAAGAAGATCAAGAAATGGTTACAGATGAAGATAGAAGAAGGTGATTAAAGAAAGAAAAAAGAAGATTGGGGTACCTGATCCGGATCTTCATGGCGGATGGCATCGGATGCTGTTGGAGGGCTTCAAAGTACGTGAGCTTCCTGTTACCCTGGGAGTCGGAGGGCCACCGCTTCTAATGGTAAGTTATATATTCAATGTTTGTAAATGTCTCTTGTCTCTTTTTACAGATTTATTCTTTGGATGTGATTTTTGATTTTTTGGGGGAGGCACATTGACTGATAATATATTAATCTGTACCACTTTAGGGTACAGATTAATACATTATTATGCCAATATTTGGGGGGCATTTCTCGCTTGGTATTGCTGTTGCTTTTTTTCATTTCAGTTTATTATGTGGATATGATTGTTTGTTCATGCTTAATGTAATAAAATGTTTGCGATTGGTGTTCGTTTGTAGTTAATGTTATATTATGTTATCTAATGTGTTTTATGGTTACTTCAGAGATTGTTTTAATTTATTTCTTTGTCTTTTAATGGTTACATTCATTAATGTTGTAGTAATTCATTGTTTGGATTGGTTAGTGTTACTATTAATTTTGAGTTGGTTTAGGAATTAATTGGTTTGATTGGTTAATGGTTTAATTAATTCATTGTTGATGTTGTTATTGCTTGTATTGATTGGATTAGCTGGCTACTGTTTTTATTTAGTGAAGTGTGTTTTTTTGGAGTTTAGTTTTCGTTATGGGGTGCCGGTATCCCTCTGCATTGAAATGTGCCGCGTCACATTTCCTTGCATAGGAGATACCGGCACCCCATAAAGGGGCCTGTATCTCGGGAAGCAGGGGGTCCCTGGACCTGAAACCAACGCGGTTCAGCTCCCGAGACACCCTGCACATCTACACTATGAAAGAAATGTATATTTAAATAAATAATTTTCGGGCGACATTTCAGCTGGGAGAGGCGGCTCTCTCAGAGCCACTCTCTGCAGCAGAAATGAATCGCTGGTTTAGGCCTTTTCAGAGGCTCTATGCTCTCGCTGGCAGCAACTCGCCCGTTTTGGGAATTTTGCTATCACTGGTAATTGAGCCTTTCTGAATACCGTGATAGCAACACCCAAAAAAACGTTATTTTAAATGCCCTGGCGATATTTTTTATCAACCCTCTCTGAATGAGGCCCTTAGAGGTAATCCCAACTCACCAAAACCAAAGGGGGGAAATAATGATGATCTGAGGAAACCACAAACTAAAGATAACACTAAGGTTTCCTTTTTCATTAAACCTCATCAACAGAAACCTTATAATTTTTAAGATTACATTTTTCATTTATGATGCGACTTTGAATAGCAGCCGATAATGCATGCTTTGTTGCTGCTTCAATACATATCTTTCATTTCATTTTTAGCTCCTTTCTCTGCTGCTGTTTAAATTCATACCAGCAATGAATGTTAACCCCTGAAATAAACACATAACACCAGTTTTTTTTGTATTAGTATTTTAATACACTTGATTTTTAAAGCCTGCAGTTAGGTAGGCACTAGTTGAGTGGGTGTATCCTATTTTACAGAGCACACAGGAGATGTGCCGCGAGCTGCCTGAACACCGTCGGAGCCGAACCAGAACTGACGTCAGACGCCCAGACTCGCGAGGACGCGACAAACATGGACCATAGACCGTGATACACCGACGGATGTGAACTGGTCCAGGGACAGCGGTTGTTCACGGGAGGCGGGACGGTGAGCTTGCACGCTGTGCGGCCTCTCCTTTACACAATTTCAGTGTGCAGCCTCTCCTTTGCACTATTTCAGTGTTATGTGCCCATTTTATTCATATTTATTGTAAGTGTAAACTTCATATTTTAATAGATAAATGCTACAATTGCATTGTGTGCAATAGTTTAAACAGGAATTCTTGAAGAAGTCACTTGTGTGATGAAACGCGTCGAAAGTAGTGACGCACTGACGTCACTACGCCGATAGGGAGCTGTTTGGAGGTTGCTAGCCTGTGTTTTACACGAGGTGGTTGGAGCAGTGGAAACTTCCGGGTGGAGCAGAGCTAAGTGAGGCGCTCCTGACAGGCTGCTCTGGCAGTGTTCTTGCACCAGATACACGGAGTGTGGAGATCTCATACGAAATACTTGGACACTTTCCCTACAGTGCAGGACGGAGCACAGATCATCTGTGGGCATCACTACCTTCACTGCTGTAACAGAGGGGACTCTCTGATGTACCATCCATCCACCTACGGATAAGTATCCGCTACTCACCACCCACATACACCTATGCCATATTGTGTGGCTCTATTATCCTCCCACAGCTCCTGACGGTTTTACAGATTGTCTTCCATGAATGCTTTTTTTATATTGAAGTTAGTACATGTCCTGGCGGCCACTCTTGTTCTTAAATACATTTATATTATATACATACAGTATTATGCTATGGAGCTGGCACTTCTTTTTCTCCCTTTCTTTTAGATTTCTGTGAACTGGCTAGATCATTTAAGAAGCCCTGCCTACTCCATACTGTGACGGATGTACATTTTTTCTGGACTTTTTTTCATCTATTTTTCAACATTTGGACTGGTTTGTTCTCTTTTTTCACGGAACACTCATTTTATTTTTCAAATTGTATATTATCATTAGAATACCACTGCACAGACATCACAATTTGTTTTATTATTTTATATACACATTAGAACTCACATATCACATTGACAGCGCTACTCTTTGTTTTTTTATGTTTGTGATATATATATCACAAACCCCCCTTGAGAAAGGTTCCATTCCGGGACCGAAAAACGTCGGGATTGGGCGTCTGTTTGTTCATGCCTTAATACATTTTACAACTTCCTATGTGAGTGCTGCCTTTTATACCTGACGCAAGAATGGTAATATATTTTGTTTATTTTTTTATGGGACTAGCACCAGCTTTACACTTCACTATATAGAGTACCAGCTGTTTGAAATTGTTTTTATATATATATATTTATATATATATATATACACTCAACCCCATTATAGCGCCATCCGCTAAACGCGAATCTGCTTATAACGCGGTCTGAGCGTGGCTCCTGATTTAAAAACAGCTCTGTTTCGCGTGAGGACTTACCGGCATCTACATCTCTCTCCTCTCTGCAGCTGTAAGCTCTCTCCTCTCCCTGCTTCCTAGGGCTGTGTCCACGTGAGCGTTACATAGACTTTCAAGCGCAGAGGAGGGTCACATGACACAACACACATCCCCCTACACCATGTGGGATTTTTTTTTAAACATTCAATACAATGCTTTATTATCTGTTATTGCTAACAGGCACATACACACACCCCTACTATATATACAGTAATACATTTATAAATTATTATTTTATATATATTATAAAATAAATAAAATAATATTGTTTAAATTATATGAGAGGTTATTAGGAATAGGGCTCAGCTAAAAGTGAGGTTATTAGGAATAGGACTGGAATACTAAGTGAGGTTACTAGGAATAGGGCTGGAATACTAAGTGAGGTTATTAGGAATAGTGCTGGATACTAAGTGAGGTTATTAGGAATAGGGCTGGAATACTATGTGAGTTTATTAGGAATAGGGATCAGATACTAAGTGAGGTTATTAGGAATAGGGCTTAGATACTAAATGAGGTTATTATGAATAAGGCTCAGATACTAAGTGAGGTTATTATGAATAGGGCTCAGATACTAAGTGAGGTTATTAGGAATAGAGCTCAGGTACAGACCAATTATATACCTCTAAGCCACAGTGATTGGCATACTTAACATATTGTTCAAAGTGCAGTCCACTGCCCTGTGCTACAGAGGTTAAGTTTATTTATAGAGTCTGTGACATCACACCAATGTTGTGGTGTAGTAGGTAAAGAATTGGTCTAGCAAATGGAAGGTCCTGAGTTAAATTCCTTCATGTGTATTATATAAAATGTATTCATGTTCAACTCCCACATGGTTAGGGTTGTATGTATGTGTCTGTTAGCAATAAAGTATTGAATGTTTAAAGGGGAAAAAAAGAATTCCACATGGTGTAGTGGGATGTGAGTGTGTCATGTGACCCTCTTCTGCGCTCGAGAAGTCTACCGCAGGGAGCCAAGAGTGCCGAGAGGAGAGAAATGCAGATGCCGGTAATCCTTGCACGGCAAAATGTACGCGAGACCGGTTATAACGCGGTCTCATTCCGTGGACCCCAAGGACTGCGTTACAGGGTTCAGCTGTATATAAATATATAGATATGTATATATATACACACACACAACTCTGCGTGGTTATTTAGCACATTATGCAGTATACCAGCTAAAAAGCCTTTTATTATTTATAATTTTATCAAGTATTGAAAATATATAGTTAAGCATTTACGCATTTATGTAAGTATTTTTAATGTTGTTATCATTCATGTTATCACATTTATATGTGTCAATGCTAATCACTGGAGGCACCACGATAAGTTGGCAGGCACTGTACTAAAAGTAGCACATTCTTAACCACAACTTAATATGTACTTGTCATGATATATGACACTAATAAAAACAGTTAATCATTCTCATTCACCAATTACAGGTTATTATTTTCAACATTCACTTTATTAATTATAAGAATTATATATATACAGTATATATATATATATACATATTTTTATTGTTCACATATTAATTATCAGCTCACATTTTAATGCTATTTAACAGTCAAATGTATGTCAAAATTTAAAAAGCACTTATTAGCACCTACCTGTATCTTACACTTTTGATTTAATGTTAAATCAAGCTCATCTGTGCCTATATTAAAGGTATTCAGTAATATTATGCCTTGTATGTCCAACTGACAGTCATTTGCATTGGTCATTGTTAATGCCACACGTTCAAATTTCATTGGCTGTTCAAGGCCATTTAAACTCACTGGCAACCCCTACACATGACCTCTTTGACCACGTGAATCTTCATTGGTGGAGAGGCAGACAGGCAGAAGAACTAACGGGTACACTTCAGTCAGCAGAAGTCAGCAGGCTTAAAAATGAACTTGATGACTCATTGGTCTCTTTTAGTAGAAAAATTGAAATCAGAAAGAGGAATACATTTCAGTGGGACGCCCATGATTACAGTCAAGGTCGTGTTTATAGCTGGCAGTGGAAGGATCCGCGAAGAGAATGGAGGGGACAAAAGAAAGCACCACGCCATCCACAAACGGTAGATGTTGCGGATTATACAGAAAGCAACTCTGCCATCGATACTGGCCCACATTTTTTGGAGCAACGCCCTCCAAAAAGAAAGCGAGGCTGCAACAGCTGGCAAGGCGAAAACAATGGCAGTCAAGAAACATCGGAACGGGGAATGATGACGAGATCAAGAATCAATTGGTGGTAAATATTTCCGACAAAGACTTGACCACTGAACAGTTACGGGCACTCAAGAAGGGTTTATCGTTTGTTCCCAACACATTTACAAACCCCCTGGTGTTGGATGTAGAATTAGCCAAATTCTATAGACAACTAAGATTGAAAGCATGTTTTCTGAAACACACACCAGCAGTCCCAGACTTATCAGTAGAAAATGACACACCATTCCACCTACAGCTCAACCCCGTTATAGCACGATCTGCTACAAAGCGACTCGTGGCTCCCGATTTCAAAACATCTCCAAGGTTTTTTTTTTTTAACCGAAATGGCCGCCACACAAGGATTTACCTGGCATCTGCAGCTCTCTTCTCTCTGCAGCTCTCTGGAATCGAACCCATGACACTTAATACACTGTTAGGGATTCTCTACCACTACACCATAGAATTGGTGTGATGTCATTGAACTCTATTATCAAACTTAACTTGTACTGTGTGTGTGTGTGTGTGTGTGTGTGTGTGTGTGTGTGTGTGTGTGTGTGTGTGTGTCCCCTTTAGCAATAAAGCATTGAATGTTCTAAAAAAAAACAAAAAAACGTGGAGATATGTGCCGAGCACATGGACGCAGCCTGATGAAGCAGGGAGAGAGGAGAGAGCTGCAGATGCTGGGTAAGTCCTCGCATGGCGGCCGTTTCACAATCCTGGATAATGTAATCCTGGTTATAACGCGGTCTCATTATGTGGACCTTGAGCACTGCATTATAACGGGGTTCAGCTGTACTTACAAAAGAATGTAAGAATAAAAGTAGGTTCAATCCTGTTACCACAAACCATACTATGGAGACATATATTTAATTAGTACAAAAGACATCAAACAGTTAAAAGCTACATCGTTAACTATTAAACAATCTAATTTATCCCAAAAAAGATAGATTGGTGTTGAGGGAATTAGAGAAAGATGCAGATATCATTATTAAACTGGCAGACAAGGGGGGAGCAATTATCTTGATGAGCAAAGCTTATTATAGGGAAGAAATCATCAGACAATTATATGACAGAGAGAACTAAAGGGTAGTGCCACATAATCCCTCAGCAGAAATTTTGAAGAAAATCTTAGAGAGTTATGGCTGGACTAGAGGGTGGCGTGATTTCCCAAAAACAAAAAGAATGCTTGATTAAGAAAGATGCAATAATACCGGTCCTGTACATTCTTCCTAAAATCCACAAAAACTTGATGAGACCACTGGGTCGTCCGATTGTCGCTGGCACAGATTCCGTGTTTCAACCAGTTGCCATTTTTCTGGATAAGTTATTAAGACCAATAGTTACAAATTCGCAGTCGTATATTCAAGATACTTTTGACTTTTTGAGAAAAATTGAGTTGTTTCTGATACTATCTGATGGGACATTATGGGTCACATTGGATGTGAATAGTCTATATACCTCCATTCCCCACAAAGAAGGCATTGAGTCAGTTAGGAGTTCCCTTGAATTAGAGAATATGTATACACCCAAAGAACGAATGTTCATTCTTGATTTTTTAAATATCATCCTCAGAGAGAATTTTTTTCTCTTTGAGGACACCTTTTATATTCAGACTCAGGGGACGGCCATGGGCTCCAATGTAGCACCCAGATACGCCAACGTTTTTATGAATCAATTTGAAAATGATTTCGTATTTCACCATCCATTATTCATTGAATTCGGGCGTATGTGGGTATGCTACATAGATGATGTGTTCTTGGTGTGGCTTGGCCCTGAAGACATACTGTCTCCATTTGTCAGGGATCTGAATTCATCAAAGGAAACAATAAAATTCACCTATGTATCCAGTAGTTCTGCAATCAATTTTTTGGACACGACAATTAAAATCGTGAATAACAAATTAGAGTCAGATATTTTTACTAAAATAACCGATAGGAACAACCTTTTACAGTACAATAGTTTCCAGCCATCAAAGGCCTTCCCTACAGTCAATTCTTAAGAGCACAGCAGATTATCAGCAACCCAGATATTGTCTCCAATAGACTAGGTGACATGCAAAAGAAATTCACCAATAGAGGTTATCCACATTCGTTATTACACGAACAGAGACAAAAGGCAGAGTCTTTTGTGAGATCGACATTACTGCATAAGGGACCCCGTTCAGCCAATATTACTAGGGAATTTTCAGTTCCCTTTGTATCTATTTTAGCACCTGGAGCGGACGTATAAAAAACATTATCCTGGGTCATTGGCACCTGCTCAGCTCGGATGAACACCTCCCTCCAGATCTAAACCCCTGGTTTCCTACAAAAGAGAGAAAAGCTAAGAGTCATTAGAGCAGATATAGGTGGTAAGAGTCAATCACAAACATTTTTAGGTGTCCCTAAAGTGGGCTATTTTTGTTGCTGCAGTTGCAGCCAATGTACAAGCATGTAGGAGGTCAATTTTATCTTTAATCCGCTATCAGGAAAGAGGTTTTTTATTTAAAAAAATTATACATGCCTTTCTAAAAATGTTGTCTACCTAATTAGGTGTCCTTGTGGTTTGGGTTATGTGGGAGAGACCACCCAAAGCGTTAAGGATCGGATCTGACAACATAAAGCAGCAATTCACAGGTGTGATTTGGAGGACAGTGGCACATCATTTCACACAGGCTGGATACAACTCAAGCCAACTGTGGTACCAAGTCATTGATGGGGTTAATAAGAATTGTCAAGGTGGTAACACCACAAGACTCCAGCTACAAAAGGAATCAGTGGATAAGGTGCTTAGATACTATGACCCTGTTAGGAATTTGATTTCTCATCGCCATCCGTGCAACACACAGACTACCCTCAGGGAGACTCAGGGTGCGCAGCACAAACTCCGCTTACCTGCCTCCACGGGCCGTCAGCTCCTCCGCCACCGCTGGGTCCCTCCCCTCGGTGGTTCTGCCGCTCCGCCTTCTCAGTGGCAGGCACGGGTCCTCCGTCCCGTGTGCACACGTGTGTCCTCCTCCAATGCTGGTCGCGTGCACACACAGCTTACAGAGTGCGCGCCCAGCATCCACTCTTCTACTTCCACTCCTTCTGTGAGGCTCCGCCCCGTACACTGCATGGGTATAATCAGAGTACTACCAGTGCTCACATGGGTTGTATCAGCCACACCAATCCAGAGAGGCTCCCTGCAGTCCTCCTGACCCGTCCCCATCCATGATTGGTCAGCCCAGCCTTATCTAGCATCTCTGAGCCCTCACTCATCGCTCAACGTAGTCTCTGTATGGACTACCCCCTTTGGCTCTCGACTTCGGCTCTCCTTGGACTACCTATACTCTGGCATCCCACGATCACGGCTTGGACTTCAACATTCCTCATCGTTCCGGCCCTGACCTCGGCATGGCAATCACTATTCTACTCCTATACCCGGTACCGGCAAGTATTGTCTACGTTATTTACACCTGGCCTGGCAACGCTTTATACCACACTCTGGACACGCTCCCCTTGCTGCGGGTGTGTGTATTCCTACCTCCCCCTTCAGCACAGGGGACGGGTCTGGTCTGCGGGCAGCACCGGCATAACAGACCCCTGCTGGTATGAATAAGGAGCTGGATCTAGGTTATTTTTAATAATCTGATCTGATGTGACATACTGTTAATATTCTAAAAACAATCTTTTAGCTTTGCATATTTACATAATATGCTTTAATAAAGACTTTAATTTTCCACAGAATGAACCACCAATCAAGTTGTGCCATTGCCCTCACTTTCTGAATGTTGTGCCCATCCACCTGTACCTGCCCTGTACTGACTCTCGTCGTCTCATTGTGATCTTATCTTGTCACACTTGTCTTCTCCCATCTCTATCCTTCCTTGTCCAAGTCTTGGACTGTTATGCATTTACTATACTATCTAAGGATGACAATAGGATTTTAGTCTTTAAGGCATGGATTTTTATCTGCTGGTGCTGTTGTATTTCTTTCTGTCCATTATAAATTCTGAAGTTGGTAAAATAATACAGTCAAATTGCATGTAGTGTTTACATTTAAAACATCTTTTTTTATGAAGGAACAGTATATTTGATATACTTGACAGTGTATTGTTGACACTATTCTCTTATCTTTTATCTCCACTGCATGTTTTGGTATGCCACATATTGATGATCATCTCTAAAACCTCACACAACATAAAACAGATTGGAGGACAGCACAGATCTGTTTACTTCCTGATTACGGAATTCGGGCAAGTTTATGATTGCACTCTGCTCTGGGACACCGATGGACCAAGCATATGATTTGCATATTGCTCTGATAATAGAAGGTTTACGGAATAGTACCCTGGTGTCTAACAGGCATGTGGACACTAGCATCATGAGAGCATCGTTGCGCATGCGTGGGAAGGCATCCACCCCTTTCTGTTGTTGTGCACACCTGAATTGGATAGCCTTAAGGAATGTAGTCAGCTAAACACACAACGGAGAAAGTGACGAACCCCATAGACCAACCGCAACGCAGCATATGTGCACCAGTCCCCCCGATGACATCAAATACTACAAGACATTTAAATCTGCACATCTGCAGCTTCATTCAGGCCTTCTGCAGTTGGAGTATCCAGATGGTTTGACCCTTTGCTCTCTTTAGAGACATTTTGTGATTGTATTCATATTGCATATAAGAGTTTATTGTCTCAGAAAGCTTATTATCGTGAGAGTACTGGCTCTCTATTATAGTAGTGCTTGTGTCAACTGATATTTACAGTATATGTAGGATTTTGTACTGCTTTTCTTGGGACAGCCTGTTTCTGTGCTAGTTAATATTAGTTTTCTATTGAGGCATTGTCTGGAGCAGTGTTACATGTTGTATCCCACTGGGGGGTACATATTTGGCTTTTTGTTTATATTACCTGGGTACAGCTGTTTTTTCAGGGGTAAGGGAAGTACCTAGATAGGATTGATCTAAGGGAATGGGCCAGAAAAAGAGGCTAGGAGCCCCGAAACGTTGCCCCCCAGTTTCCTTATTTCCCCCCCTCCCCTCTCCTTCCCATTGTCTCCCCTTACTGTGTTTCCCTTTCCTTGTACATTTTTATCCAAATGTTCCCTTTGTATGTAAATGTAATGCACGAGATTCTGTGACAGTACTGTACACTCCTGCTGTTTTTCAGCTCGCATCACCATGATTGTTATGTGTGGATGTTTGCTATACGGATTTTCTGATATATGTGTAAAAAATCAAGTGTTTTTGAGAACTAATACTGTAATCGTATTCTTGTTTGAAGTGCTGGGAAATCCCCCTACATTATTCATTGTAACTTTGGAGGACATTAGGGTTCCTCCCGGTTCCCGTGTACGATATCTAGATTTATCTCACTTTATGCTTCATTTTAGGTGCTGCGAAAAACTTTATACTTTCTGTACATCCGACAGAGCTTCACTGGTCCAGACCTGATACATCTGCTCTTGCGGCCATACTTCTAGATATCCCAGTCACCCACTCACACATTGTAGCTAGTTGGAAGTTTATTTAATTTAATTGTTCTACTGTTATTGATTGTATGTTCAGTCCGATCATGGGATTGGTTTACCTTGTAAATCTATACTGCTTCTCATTGCTCCTATCTCCACTTTTTTTCATTTTATTTTCAGATCTAACAGTAAATAAGAACAATCCTATATTAGGGGCTGCGTTAAAATAATGGGGAGTAGGAGAAGGGCAGCATGACTTAACACGAGGAGCCCCACCCTGCGGGATTTGTGATGTCAGGGTAAGGGGTTCAGGGCTTAGAAAGTTATTTAAGGACCAGGGTAGGGTATCTTACCTCTTTCTGCCTTCTGACCTCCACTGGAGTGGTTCCCCCCCTCCATCCCTTAATTTAGTGTTAGATCACTTGCGGGGTAAGTTGGGCATTGACGGGTGGGTGTTTACTAACTATAATTGTTGCACTTTATGGGAATGTGTTATGGGAGAACTGTGAAACATACTGGACACCTAACAAGCTCCTATTAAACCCCCAAAATACCCACAACATATATATAAGCATATGAGTGTCAGAGGAGTGCTACTGAGCATGGCAATATGCATTAAAACCAGAGACATAACATAAAACACAGACAAAGCTCAGTTTTTAGCACATCTAGTGAGACTCATACACGGTACAGTGCCTAAATATATATGGATAAATATCTAATAAGTAAATGGTCTTTTAGTTTGACATTTTTGGCCAAAATTGTTGTAAGCCCCTGAGCCAACGCCAAGGCAGACCACATATCAGGGGTCCCTAACGCTAATATAAATTCTTAATAACCTGTTTAATAACAGGAAGAATGATTTATAGTAAATCTGTCAATATTAGCTGCAAAGTTCTGTCTGACTGAAGCTTTTATTAACCTGTACATTACCAGGAAAAGCACTCTGTATTAGAGATGTCACAGCCAAACTGCAAGCAGGCAAGTTCCCCTGAGTGGAAGATGCTATGGAGTGATTTAATAGGAGCTTGTTAGGTGTCCAGTATGTTTTACAATTCTTGTCCAGCTAGTCATGGCTGATTGGAGGTTGGCAACCTCCTACTTAATTTAAGCTCACCCCCTCCCACATTTAAATGGTTATGGGCTCACTCCATAGCATCTTCCACTCAGGGGAACTTGCCTGCTTGCAGTTTGGCTGTGACATCTCTAATACAGAGTGCTTTTCCTGGTAATGTACAGGTTAATAAAAGCTTCAGTCAGACAGAACTTTGCAGCTAATATTGACAGATTTACTATAAATCATTCTTCCTGTTATTAAACAGGTTATTAAGAATTTATATTAGCGTTAGGGACCCCTGATATGTGGTCTGCCTTGGCGTTGGCTCAGGGGCTTACAACAATTTTGGCCAAAAATGTCAAACTAAAAGACCATTTACTTATTAGATATTTATCCATATATATTTAGGCACTGTACCGTGTATGAGTCTCACTAGATGTGCTAAAAACTGAGCTTTGTCTGTGTTTTATGTTATGTCTCTGGTTTTAATGCATATTGCCATGCTCAGTAGCACTCCTCTGACACTCATATGCTTATATATATGTTGTGGGTATTTTGGGGGTTTAATAGGAGCTTGTTAGGTGTCCAGTATGTTTTACAATTCTTGTCCAGCTAGTCATGGCTGATTGGAGGTTGGCAACCTCCTACTTAATTTAAGCTCACCCCCTCCCACATTTAAATGGTTATGGGCTCACTCCATAGCATCTTCCACTCAGGGGAACTTGCCTGCTTGCAGTTTGGCTGTGACATCTCTAATACAGAGTGCGTTTCCTGGTAATGTACAGGTTAATAAAAGCTTCAGTCAGACAGAACTTTGCAGCTAATATTGACAGATTTACTATAAATCATTCTTCCTGTTATTAAACAGGTTATTAAGAATTTATATTAGCGTTAGGGACCCCTGATATGTGGTCTGCCTTGGCGTTGGCTCAGGGGCTTACAACAATTTTGGCCAAAAATGTCAAACTAAAAGACCATTTACTTATTAGATATTTATCCATATATATTTAGGCACTGTACCGTGTATGAGTCTCACTAGATGTGCTAAAAACTGAGCTTTGTCTGTGTTTTATGTTATGTCTCTGGTTTTAATGGGAGAACTGTGATCTGGTGGAGGGAAAGGGGGGATCTCGTCAGTATTGACTCCTTTAAGTGAGGTTTGCTGGACCTCAGTTTGGATTAATGGGAAAGGTGGTGTCATGCTGGGCTGAGATGGCCGGCATTATAGTGTCCTAACAGAATGTGTGTATGATAATGTGCCAGGTGGCTTGGGCAGCTGGTGACTATGAGGGGTACGAGTCAAGGGTATGCTTTGGACTCTTATGTAAATATGACGGTGCAAGCTGGCGGAGTCCCTGGGTTCATTCAATGTATGTTGATTTTTAATATGTTTGATTTGTTTTTAAATAAAGCTGTGACTGTTTTTTTCCTCCCAAGAAGTTGTGTAGCCTGGTTATTGGGAATGGAGGAGGAACCGGTTAGAGGCATGGATAAGTCAAGAGTACATCAGCAATTCAAAACTTGCAGTGATCAGGGCTGAGTAATAAAGTGGCATTTTAGGGCAAGTTTTAGGAATCTGAGCTTAGAAAAAAATGATGGGTATTAGAATGAGTAATGGAAAGTAAAGACATTTTGTACTAAAAAAATGAAACTGAACTAGATTAGCAGTACTGAGCCTTTAAATGTTCTCTAATGTTTCACAACACTTACAGTGAATCCCAGTGCAGGGACCTATATGTTTTTGCATTTCACATGTCTGGAGGTCGGAGGGCTGTCATTTAGACTCTCACTAAGATGGGATAAGAGATGAGTCATCCAGTAAAGCAGTCAGAATCTTTGACACAAAATCCAAAGGCATAAAGAATCATCCCTTCTGGTATGAAAACACAATGACCCACGCCTTTTGTTTAAACAGTGTTAAGTCTTCTAAAATGTATTGTTTTACATAGTGAAGCACTGACGCATTAGCTATCAGGATAATCTTACAGTGCATCACATACTTATTATAAAGTGCTGTATGAGAAGGCACTCACCTCTTTTTTTTATTTTTATAGTCTCCACTGTGCAAGAGGAATAACTGGACACCACATCCTGGTATAAAGTCACAGGTATAAAAATTTTATTTTATACCTTATACTTCTTATAAAAGAGCGTAGAATACTTATTTGAGCACTAGTAAAACAGTCAGACGACACATAAGGAAATAACATGTTATATGTAATTTAAATATACCTATATCTACTTATGTACAAAACACAAAATTGACTGTCACCCTTAAAACACCAGTGAAAAATAAAATAATAAAATAACAGCGCACAAAAAGATTTTAATTGCAAGACAAACCCCGGTGAAAAGTGTTATTTAGGTAAGGATTTTATTTGGTATTTTAAATTCCTTGCAATGTGGAGAGAGGGAGAGACAGAAAAATACAGAAGTTGATGAATACGCTAGCTACAAACCATCTTTCATTTTCGGGTAAATTTCTATTGCCAGTCTTGAAGTTTAATGACCAGTCCCCAATGGCTCCATAATGGATAACATTGCTAATATTCTATATACATTCCCATGATGAAAATCGGGCATACATTTAGGGTTGCTGTTTCTGGTTGTTCATATGCCCATTGGTTCCCTGATAACATTGCTTTAGGGACTAGGCTACATCACATGATGGATATTATAGCTGCTGATCTACAGTATGAGTCTCATCGTGCAAGAGAAGAAAAGATGATTTAGTCAATTTGATTAATAGTTCAATATTCATTTTTCGAGTGCCATGTTTTTTTACTTCCAAATAAAAGATTATAAATAAATAATAAATAAAACTACTCGTGGTCCTGAAGTGTGAAAACAGGGTGACTCCTTATTTCTTGTGTGGATATGGTCACTGTTGTATGTAGCATGTTAAAGATAGTAATTGTACCCTGAAAAGGGGACAAGTTGAATGCTGACACTTGTGACATCAGTTAGCTGTTATAAGGGCTCTTGCCTATCCTACATTTATTGTATTTCCTGAAACACTGTTGTATGTACTGTTCTTTTTCACCTCACATGTATATTCAGTGCTTCAAAAATACCTATCACTGCGTCATCGAATTGTTTTCTCTTCACTGGTGCACGTAACCTTAAAGGGCTCAAAGGACTATAAAAAGAAAAATCCTCAGGCAACACCTTGGGTAGTAGAGTTATATTATTGTTGCAAAGTCACCAAGACAACTGGCTACAACAGCCTTTGAGAAAAAAAAAAGAAAACCTTTTGCTTCAGAGCGGATAGATTGTGACACTTGGGCTGAGAAATGACAAAATTGACAAGTGCTTTAAATTGATAATAGTGTGTACACAGTCACTGGAATTAAATGAGTCAGAGCATCTGGATGTGTTTCTTTAATATTTCTTTCACCATCAGTAGGTAGAAGCAGATAAAGTCAGTACAAATATGTAGAGTTGCACATCCTGCACTGTATATCTGCAATGTATTTAACATGTGAAAACTTTTAAGTTTGTCTTTTTTTATTGTACCTTTTCCCATATTTTATTTCCGTGTCGTAGAGGATACTAATGTCCCCGCTCATAGGATAGGCTTTTAATTTATATATTTTTAAAGCTTACTTTAATCTTAAAGGTGAGTTGTGCTGGACAGGAATAACTTGACCATCTACTCTCTATATTTAAAAAAGTATGTGTATGTGTATATGTATGTATGTATGTATGTATGTATGTATGTATGTATGTATGTACTGTATGTATGTATGTGTGTATATATATATCCCCTGAGGAAGTCGCATATCACGACGAAACGCGTAGGGAAGGAGCTAGTATTGGACTTATTGATTTATTTATCATTTATGAACATTTTGAGTTTATTAGTTATACGATCGCTTTTGGAGCCGGTACTTGGATTCACATCACGGTTGATGCAGGAAGTCTGAATGTTGTGTCAGCATCCTGGTACGTTGGAGGACACACACTCTCGCGAGATTTATTACCAGGGGGAGATTAGGTGCGCGCGCACCCACCTGGCGTCCACGGCAGGAGTGTGCTGGACACCTACTCATCATCTCTCCACGGAGGCTCCATCAGGTGACTACGAAAGACTTTATATTTATGTCTTTATTTTACTTGCACATTGTAAGTGTCCGTGATTCACTTGCACGACATTTTAATTATTATTAAATTACTATTTTACGCTATGGGAGCCGCGCTGTTTTCTTTTCGTTCTGCAGATTGAGAGGAAGGTGGTTTATCCAGAAGACTGGCAGCGACACCCAGTAGCTGTTTAAAGACACTTTTATTTTTATATTTTTATTTTTTCACCTATCTCTTGGGGCTTTTTTCCCTCATCCCCTTCACCACCCTTTTCCCATTCCACCCTCCCCTTCCCTCCCACTTGTTTGTGTTGTATGTTTAAGTATGTTTCACTTTTAGCAATCATATTTTAGATATTGGTGCACTCCTTTGTGTGTATACACTATCACTGTGCAATTGTCACTCTTTTTACTTTGCTGTTCCAGCTAGCGCAGCAGTGCCCCCCTTTTTCTTTATATATCTATATATATATATCTATATATATACAGACAAGAAACAAACAGCGCAAATCTTAACAATATGTTTAAGCGGAGAGATAATATACACACCACCTATTAAGCCAATACAATCTCTAAATAAGGTACATACCCTGGAATACAACTATCCCTACAAACTGCAGCCGAATTAGGTCTGCGGCTCCACAATCGCCGCCTTGAAGGTATGTAGAAGAGTGACCTAGGCGCAAATAAGACAGGGACGAGAAGAAACACAAAAAGAAATCATAGGGCAGTATATCTGGTTATAATCAGACTATGTACATACAGTATAACAAAATATAAGCGGCATTATATTTTGTTATATGTACATATGCCTATAAGAACGTTCTTTTCTGCTTGCCAGCTCCCCAGATGTGGTGCATGCGTTTGGCTTCTCGTATTGTGTGATACATGCCATGGTATACATATCCACCTACATTAATTTTACAACCCACTGGTAATATACTACTCCTGCATGGCAGGCTTTTTGTCCACTACACCCGACTTTGACGCCTGGCAAAGTGAGGCCAGTCAGGTCAGGGTTGTGAAGGGTCCCTCTCCTATTCCCCTATCACATTCTACTGCTAGTTCTTCCAACATGTCAAACTGGTCAAGCTCCCTCGTAGTTAGAGTCTCCAAAGGAGTCCCCTGTATCGCCTTTATTCTCCGTCTGGAGAAAAATTTGTGTAACAGGAGTTTCCTGGAGAATAAATTGAGATCTTTAATACAGTCAAATTGTACCAGATCACATGTGGGTGAGAAAGATAGTCCTTTTCTAAGCACCTCTATGTGGTGGATGTCTAGTGTCTTAGAGGAGAGGTTAACTATCTGTTTCTCTTCTTCCTCCCCCTGTAGGGCCTCCTCGTTGGTGCCTGTGACTGATAGCCCCATCTTTCTCTGTCTCTTAGCAGTACTCCCCTTTCCCCGTCTGGTCTTCCGCGGCCTGTTGGGATATAGCCGCCTCTCCCTAAAAAAGGTTGAAACTCTGCTGTATGTTGTTCAGGACCTCCCCTAGTTTGACCTTGATATAGGGGTCCCTCTCCTTGATTATCGGGGTCTGTGTCACTCGCCGAGTGTTCCCACTCTGTAGATGACTCTAATGGGGCCAAAGTATATTTCCTCCTTGATGCTTTAATTTTGTAGCGGAAGATGTTACCTTCCTTAAAGTCTATGGAGTCTCTTATGAACTTTTTCCCTTTCCTAATTTTGATATCGGACTTGAGTTTGTCAATATTAGTTTGTAGTTTTTTCTCCAAACCGATAAACTCATCCTGCCCGTTCCATGTCTCAATCTCTTTACGCAATTGCTCAATGTTAGTGTTTGTTTTCAATAGTTTAGTTTTTCGTGTTCTAATAACAGTTTCATTAATTTGACTGAGCAATTTAGTAGTTCTGTCTCCCAGGCTTTATGAAACACCTCATCAGTATGATATGCAGATGGTGCAAGGTTGAGTCTCAGGCCTCGGGGTACAATATCTAGTCTGAGATAATTCTGCAGGCTAGTGATTTCCCCACCAAATTCTGGCCTGCAGCTTCATTGCCTTTTCGAGATCATTAAAGAAACCTTTGATGTCATTTTGGCCTGTACTAGGGGGTAGTTCATACTCCAAGGAAAATACTGTACTGGCCTTGTATTCCCTTCCCATCCTCCCTTATGAGATCCATCCATAGAGGAAAGTGGTTTTAGAGACCATCCGTGATTGCTGCAGCCGTTGCTGAGTACTGGGGACAAGCATTCAGAAGATCCAGAGGCCAAGGAGAAAAGCTGCAGTAGCTGAGTTCGTGAGTCCCATAGAGGATTAAAGGCTTTGAATTATTTTACTTGTGTAAGCGCATCCCTTACCTTTATATAGTCTGATTATAACCAGATATACTGCCCTATGATTTCTTTTTGTGTTTCTTCTCGTCCCTGTCTTATTTGCGCCTAGGTCACTCTTCTACATATCTATATATATACATATATATCCACAATAGCAAATATAACTTGACCGGGAAAAAGCTTGATTAGCAATGCATGGTGAAACACACCATTCATGTTTCATGAATATAAAAATCAATAGAAAAGGAAGTACTGCATCAGATTTCCAATTCATAATTGAAAGAGTCTACTTTACAATAAAAGTACAATGATGTTGCGATTGGCAGCTCACATAGATGCACATATTTTAATCCTCTCAGATAAATTGTGCTCACACACAATATATTTTTATTATTATATTTTATATAATATGTAGTATATATATATATACAAAAACACAGAAAAAACAGGCGCACTCATAGCGTAAAATTGTATAACAATAAATTTATGGAATAAGGGATAAAAATACACACTCACAAACAGAGCTGAATAAAATGCATTTTTGAGTACAACTCAGCCCGTTCAGACTCAGGAACCCAAAGAGGAGGACTTCGGTGTGATGTCCGCGGTGTGTCTTGCCACAATAGCCCCTCTATGTCCCAGCAGGGACCGAAAGCCACGAGGGACGCCGCCTTCCCCTTGCTCTGGCGCTACACAGAGCATACACTGAATCAAATCTCGTGTGAGCTCAATGACGTCAGCGAGGTTTCAGCCGGAGAGAGTTCACAGTGTAAACAGGAACTTGAATGTCTGAATGGCTGGTAGCAAAATGCTAGCAACGCAGCAAAAGTGCAATATATGCAGATGAGTGTCAGTATAAAATATACAAACTGGACAGTAGGCTCCACAGCAATCTCTACGCGTTTCGTCTCGAACGAGACTTCATCAGGAGAACCTATATCTATCTATCTATATATATATATATTTGTTGATATACATTCAGGTGTCAAATAAACATTGTGCTAATTTAGTGACAAAATCCAATTTCTATCCTACTTTGTAAGATTTCAGACTGTGACTTAAACAGCTAAGTAAAGAAAGTCATCAGTAATAGTAACAACCAGTTCTACTGACAGTCTATTTATTCTACTTTTATAGCTATATTTATATACACAGGTCTAGTGCGCTTTAAAAATAAATGAAAATATTATATAAGCAAACATAAAATAGGAATAAAATAAATTATGGTAAATTGCTAAAGCCATATCAGTTTTAATTGGAAAGTGTTAGGGTTTTTTTTTGGTGTACTACATACCTTTTCTAGACATATCCCAGTGGAACATGTCTCTCTGTAAATCGCTCTGTAAATCGTGCTCTGCCTTATAGAAACAGAAAATCCATATTATGTATATGAATATTGTATGTGTATTATAAGTTAGACTGAAGCAGTACATACTGTAGAAAAATAAAACAGTTGCAGAGAGTCTTGAAAAGGCATAGAGAGATATTTATCTAAGGTCATGTGTAGCTGCCACAGGACTTCATTAATGCAAAGGAGCCTTGAGTCTTAATTAGGCTTGACTTGTGCAGTAATTGACTATTATTGTATACTATTCAGGGATATTATTTACAGGTTTTTTTTAGCACCCATGGGAAAGTATCTGCATTCTGCACTCTCAGACCAATGCTAACTGTGTGTGACCTTACGGACATGATCTACACTACCCAAGACCTGTCTACACTGACCTACTGTACAGGTCATGCTAACCAACGTGAAAATAAAACATTAGGTGGTACCCTCATTCATGGCTAATCACTAATTTGGGCATGTTCAAAAAGTCAATGAACAATGTACATGAATAACTCATCTCACACACCTTTGCAGAACTGTATCCCTGACACCTAATATATTTTATGCTGATCTAGTTGCATGAGTATTTTAGATTGCAACACACATTCTAGTTTCACAGGATGATTAGAAGCTTGACGTATGTGCAGGCTTTAGGGAGTGTCAATGTATTTCACTAACCTAAACACTACGTACTTGTAAAAAAGAGGAAAAGTACCACACACTACAGGGAGGAGAAGTAATGAGGAAAAAAAGAAAAAAAATCAATTAAAAAAAAGAAAAAGAAAGCAAGAATACTGCATCCAAAAAAATTTGGTCTTTATCTCTGTACTAACTGTAAGCAAAAACAATAAATGTGGCCAGGTGTCCTTCCAGGCTCCCCCTTGGCCGCCCCATGGTTCTCCGCTTACCCCTGCTAGAGCGGGGGAACTGTTGGCTAGTTCAGGGAGGTTGTGCCGGGCAAACGAGGTGCCGGAGGTCTGCGGCACAACCAACAGTGGGGGCCGCCATGTTGAATGTACGTGCGCATGCGCAGTACAGTTTGCGCATGCGCAGTACGGCCTGAGGTTTCGGTGGCCATCTTGGTGCACCTTGCACATGCGCAGTACACCTGGCCATTACAGAAATAGATCCACAGGGGAACTACAACTCCAAGCAGCTCCTAGCGCTGATAGTCAGGTGCAGACACACAGCCAATAGGGCTGCAGCAATCCCCTGTGACTAGGATTGATACATTTGGCGCACCTGCACCATGAGTCAGTCGGAGCTGTGGCCCCTGCACTAGGCCAGAGACCCCCATAGGTCCCAGCTAGGCCCCGATTACCCTGTAAAGTTTGTGGCTGCTACAGGCAGAGGCCTTAACATCTTAAACATCTGCCCCTGCAGTCGGTGGACAAGATGAAATTGTGGGGACTCAGCAATGAGGACTACCCCATCGACGGCTTGGTGAAGGTTCGGCTGGAAATACCGCAGATGAACACCAGCAAGTCTCACACCATGGATGTGGAGGCTCCGATATGCCCCGCGCCTCGAGAACATCCAAGCTCCCCGATCAAATTGGGGACCAATGCAGATATGGTGCGGGCTGTGATCAGAGCATACCTGCAAGAAGCTGGTGAACTACCCCTGTCTGCCCTAGAAATCCAGCCAGTACTAAGGGAACAGTGCTGCAAAATATTGTCCCAAGACGGATATGGGGACCTGTTCAACCACACCAAGGGATTGACCGAGATTCCACCAGGGGGAGTTTAGGTCATGTGCACAGCGTGCTGCTTTCCGGTCCGAGACGAGGCTGATCATCTCTTCTCTCTGGAGAGTACGCCAGAAGAAGATGCCAAATGAGGCTACAAGCTTGTGTCCGAAGTACGAGAATGGAAGTCCTCACTATCGGGGAAGGTGTTTATCCAAAACATCTCTCCCCACAGCATGCCCCTTTACCAAGGACTGTCACGCTGTGCTCACCACAAGCAAGGCAGGACCCTGGGGCTGAGGTGTGAATGGGTAGAAATGCCACCTACAGCCACGAGGGCGCTTCTGGAGTGTAGGTTGGTCGAGGTAGCCAGGTCGGTGTTGGAGAGGTACGGATTGTCATTATACTTGTCAGGGTCTGGGTAGGAGAGGTCCAGATGGTTGGAGGTACTATTAGCCGTAGTCAGGATTGGAGAGTGGAGAGTGGTCATTGTCCGAGTGTCGAGGTCTGGGTTGGAGAGGTGCAGATAGCCAGGGATAGCCGGGGTCAGAAGTACGGAGATGCGGAGTCCAAAAGCAAAGCCGGGTTGGTACACAGAGCAAGGATCAGCAAGGCATGGCAAGACTGTAGAGGCAGAGATGAGGAGAACAGCACCGCTGGTGCATGAGCACAATCCGGAGGCGGGACCCTCTGCCCGTGTCCTCAGCAGAGAGCCGGGTGCGCACCTGCGCGTAGCGCTGCGGCGAGCAGGCGGGGTAACAAGGATGTGCTGCCGGGAGTGGGGTGGCGGGGTACAAGGGAGGAAAGGTGGAAGCGCGCCGAGGGCGGCGTGACTCCCGGTTCCTTAAAAAGACAACGATTGGGTAGGATATACACATGCACCCCTGTCGAGACGATGGCCAAGGTGAACATGGCTGCATTGCAAGATCAGCTGGCCGGGCTGGACTTCGACTTCGGGGAATTAACACTGTCCACCGAATGGAAAGATCAGCAAATGGCCATGTTGGAAGAATGCCGAGATGTGTTCTCGACCAGCAAAATGGACGTGGGGTATAGCCGAAACGCCCAGCACACGATCCGGCTAAGTGATACCACCCCTTTCCGTGAGCGTTCCCATTGCATCGCTCCCAGAGATGTGGGGACGTGAGAGACTTCCTACAAGTATTGGAGACAGCGGACATTGTAACAGAATCTCGTTTCCCTTACGCGTCACCGATCGTGGTGGTGCGGAAGAAGAATGGGTCGGTCAGATTGTGTGTCGACTATTGGACCCTGAACAACCGCTCCGTGCCTGACCAGTACACCCTTTCAGGTACCTGTTGCAGGGTACATGCAACTACACACGTGGGTTTCTTGCCAAGGCTTATTTATTTAGCCTTAACAGATATACAACACACAAAACAAAAATAGCTTTTCTTCAGCAAAAACAAAACGAAACAGTTTCTCTTTAGCAGACAGTGTGTAACTCAGGCAGCAATCCCTTTTCTAAGCAGGGGACAGACAGTTTATAATTCAGTTACTTTGTTTATCAGACCTTGTATCTCTTTACAGAAATCTCTTTAGCAGCAGCTTACTCTTCTCTCATCAACAACAACCCTCCATGTGTCTACAGCCTGGGTTTTAACACACCTTGATTAGGCAGCTGGGATCCAACTAATTGTCCTGAGGTTCCCAGCTGAAGTTAACCTAGTCAGTGCTGCACTGCAGACTAGACATAGGTTTTCCAGGCATATAACTGGTGGCTTTTATTTACCTTGTCACAGTACCAATGAGTGCAGAAGACCAAGAGAAGACGGCATTTGTATGTCCCCTTGGCTTCTACCAATTCACCCGCATACACCAAGGCCTTTGTTGTGCCCCAGCAACATTCCGGCATTTGATGGAGAAACCATCGTGAGACATGAACCCATGGGAATGCTTAGTCTACGTGGACGCTATCATCATCTTTGGTAAGACTCTGGAGGAGCATGAGGAACGTCAGCTGAAAGTGCTGGATCGGCTGGGCAAGGAAGGCTTGAAGCTGTCTCTGGACAAATGCCGGTTCTGCCGCACATCAGTGACCTACGTGGGACACATAGTGTCCATGGATGGAATAGCTACCGACCCCGCCAAAGTTGAATCCATAGTGAACTGGCCGAGACCAGAAAACATCATGGGGCTACGCTCGGCTTCTGTGGATAATATCGCCGCTTCGTGGAGGGATATTCGAGCAAAGCGAAGGTCCTCAACAACCTTCTCAAAATATACCCCGAGGATACAAGGAGGAAAGCCACCTCCGCTAGACTACCGTTTGACGATAAGTGGACAGCCACCTTTGAAAAGCTTAATGGAGGCGCCCGTTCTCGCTTACACCAATCCCGAGCAGCTCTACATCTTTCATGTGGATGCAAGCTTCAATGGCCTAGGTGCAGTCTTGCACCAGAAGTACATGGCTGCCCTCCGACCAGTGGCATACGGCAGCCGCAGCCTGATCCCCAGCGAACAGAATTATCCTGTCCACAAGCTAGAATTTCTAGCTCTCAAGTGGGCAATAGTGGACAAACTCCATGACTACCTGTATTGGGTCACCTTCGAAGTGCGTATGGACAACAATCCGTTGACGTACATATTGACATCCGCCAAACTGGACACCACCGGCCACAGATGGCTGGCGGTTCTCTCGAACTACCTGTTTACATTGAAGTACAAACCAGGGCTCCTGAACATAGGAGCGGATGCTCTGTCCAGAAGACCGGGACTGAGTACCACACTAGACGACGGCCTCTGGGAAGAAATCCCTGTAACAGGGATGCGGGCTACGTGTTCGACCGCAGCCATCGTGGAAGATAGAGTGGCCTTTTCAGAACTAAGGGTCGCAGACTCCCTGGGATGCCAATCCAAGTCTATCCCTGCCACCTATTGCCATCCAGATGGAACGAATATCACTCCAGACAAGATCATCGCCTGGAAAGATCTGTGCAGTATCAGATGCAGGATCCAGTGGCCGGAGCTATCCGCCAGGCCGTTCAGGAAAACAAGCCTTCATTGATGAAACATGCTCCCAGAGACACGGTCACAATACTAATGCGGGGAATAGACAAATTCGAAATGGACAAGGGTCTACTATATCGAGTGGTTCAATACCATAACCACCTGGATAGAAGGCAGCTGGTTCTACCAAGGAACCTCCAGCATATGGTCCTTCGATCGCTACACAATGATCATGGGCATCTTGGAGTGGATAAGACCTTAGGCTTGATGCAAGACCGGTTCTTCTGGCTGCGGATCACAGAGTCGGAAGAACACCATTGCCGCCGATACTCATGGTGCATCCAGAGAAAGACACTCCCTTCCAGAGCTGCTTCAATGGCTCATCTGAAGAGCTCAGGTCCCCTGGACCTCATGTGCATGGACTTTCTGTGTATCGAACCAGATGCCTGAGGCATCAGCAATGTACTAGTGATCACAGACTACTACACCAGGTACGACCAAGCCTTTCTAATCAAAGACCAGAAGGCCATTACGGTGGCCAAGATATTATGAGAGAGGTAGTTCATACATTATGGATAACCCAACCGCCCAGACTTGGATCAAGGCAGGGACTTTGAAAGTAACCTCATCGGGGAGTTGTTAGTAAGAGAGCAAAGTCCTTGGCGCACTATCAAGTGCATGAACCTGATAAATTAGTCCTCTTTGTTGAAGAACTGGTTGGAAAATGTCCACAGTCTAACTTCCTGGTTTTCTTCTGAAGTTTGTTGATCTGCAATCAAAGAGAACAGGAAACCATTGCGCAGTATCTCATGTGTATTGAAGCCTCATTCACACAGCTGCTAGATACTTACATCTAGATGGGTGAATGCAAGGTATCTTTAAACCGGAGATTGATATCTGTCACCGGGTTCCCCGCTGGTGTTGCTCCCGCTCCATAGATGGCCGGTCCGCCCAATGGTACACAAAAGATAAAGGCCCAATAGTGTGGTACAGTACAATTTAATAAAACAATAAAAAGACCAACATATAATGCACTCACATGCTAGATGATCTAACTGCACGATTTACAATGTGCCGTCCGCAAGCATGAGGGGCTGAACCGTGGTGTGCGTGGAGGCTGGATCCTGCGTGTATCTCCTCCTCACGGCCGCAAATCGGAGCGCCAGGTCCACCTCAGATGTCGTCACCTCAAACAGCAACCTCCTCAGCTGGTACTAGCACGTAGCAATGCGTGCAGCTACGCTCCACCCTACGCGCGTTTCGTGACCTCTGACGTCACTTCCTCAGGGGTTATCTCTTTTCACTATAGTTGGTTCCATTTTTCTACACTAGCAGCCAACCATTTCAAAATGTATCTCTTTTCACTACTCATCGGAGTTGCTGAAATTGCTAAACATCACCAAGTCCCGAACAACACCTTACCATCCATAGGGAGATGATCTGCTGGAGAGGTTCAACTGGACACTCCACGACATGCTCGTTACCCTAAAAGGTTCTCAGTAGAATGAGTGGAGTAAGCATGTGGAGTCCTTGGTGCATGCCTATAACTGCACCTGCCACGAGTCTACAGGATTCACTCCCTACTTCTTAATGTTCAGGCGAGAAGCATGGCTTCCTGTAGACATATGTTTGATGGTATCGACCGACGGTGTACCAAACAGGACGCATTTCAAGTATGTACAGTGGCTCCAAGAAAGCCAGCAAGGAGCCTACCAATTAGCAGAGAAAGCATCGGCTCAACTGCACGTCGGTAACAAAAGGCGCTACGACCATAAGGTCCCCCATCGGGAAATTCGTCTTGGAGAAGCTGTTCTCCGCAACCTAGGGATCCCCAGCAAACACAAACTGCTGACCACTGGAGCGACAAGGTATTTGAGGTCGAATCACAGATGCCAGGCCTCCCGGGCTACCGCATAAGAGACGCGGATGGTCGGGTAAAGGTCTGTCACCACAACCATCTCCTGCCTATCCCACAAGTAGGGGATGACGATCCGGAGATAGAAGCTATACCATTGACCGGTGAGCAGGAAGGATCTGAAGCGACTGCAGAAACAGTAACTGAAACAGTCGAGGATCTGATGGAAGGACCTTCTAGTAGGCAGACCAAAGTGAAGGGGCACATCCCGAAGGAGCACCGGGTAATGGGCCCAGACCGCCTATACCTACTGCGGTGGCTCCAATGAGCCCTCCTCTGGACCCCAGAAGTCCTTGCTTTGTACCTACCAGAGACATTTCAGAGACTGTAGTACCCACAATGAGAGAGACTGAACTTCATGTGTACGATTATTACTCCCCAGAGGGAGTTGCTGAAGCAGAGCTTTGCAGAAGCCAAAGAGTGAGGTACCCTCCCAACTAGAAATTGGTTCATTAAGGGCACCCCACTATGAAGCTCAGCAGTGGTCGCATAGCAAAATTAAATCTGTCATTGTGATGTTCACAGAAATGTATAACTTGATGTAGAGTCAGGACAATGTGCTAAGTTGTACATATTGCAATGCATTTTTATTATATAACTTTGTGTGGTTATATGTGGTACAATGTTCCCAAGCGGGGAAGTTGGTCTTTTCACAAGGGGTAGAATGTGCCCAGGTCTCCTTCCAGGCTCTCCCTCAGCCCCCCTTGGTTACCCGCTTACCTCTGCTAGAGCGGGGGAACCGTTGCAAGTGCTGGGAGATTGCGCTGAGTCCCCGGACATCCGCGGCGCACCCGACAGCGGAGACAACCATGTTGAATGTGCGTGCGCATGCGCAGTACAGTTCGCGCATGCACAGTACGGCATGAGGTCACGGCGGCCATCTTTGTGCACCTCACGCATGCGCAGTACACCTAAACAGCAGCGGCCATTACAGAAATAGATCCGCAGGGGAACTACAACTCCCAGCAGCCCCAGGGGCTGATAGTCAGGTGCAGGCACACAGCCAATATGGCTGCAGCAATCCCCTGCAACTAGGATTGATACATTTGGCGTGCCTGCACCACAAGTCAGTCAGAGCTGGGACAAGGAGAGGATAGGGTGTGTGTGCAGTGTCTCTGTGGCCCATGCACTAGGCTAGAGACCCCATAGGCCCCAGCTAGGCCCCGACTCCCCTGTAAAGTTTGTGGCTGCTACAGGGACAGGCCCTTAGACAGGGACACTGCCCCATAATCTCAGTAGTCAGGGACACAGCAAAGAACGCCGTGCAGCATACGCAGCCTGTGGTCTGGGACCAGACCACCCAGGCATACAGAGACTGTTAAGGTCGGACCCACCAGCTGGATACCATCCCACGTGGAGGTGGAGTCATCGCTGACGATGACGTGGGACCGGACGGCCCCTTGTCTTCAGTCGCTTTACCGGGTGCTGGAGTACCTGGCAGGTATTTCTACATTTCTAAGTGCACCTACAATAACCCTTTATTTGTGGGCAGCGCTGTCACACATATTGGGTGTGTTGACTTCTGTGGACACCGGGTGGTTAGGTGCCATGTGGCACTCAGTACTTTGGGGATATCCCATCAAGGTGTGGATGGTGGGTTGGAGGGCCCTGTGGAGTTATGGCCATGCATGGCGTAGTTGGTGTGGGTGTTATATCGTTATGCCTATCATAATATGCATGGGTAAACTGTTATCTATACCAGTGAGTGTGTTTTTTGGGTCCTGGGATGGGATTATCCAACATACAGTAGTCAGGGTCCTGCCCAGACTGAGGCGCTGTCACCAGACAGATAAGGCACGCCCCGGGCTCCCAGCAGCGGAGGTTCAGGCCTCCTGTGAGCCACAGGTAAAACACCACATAGTAGCCACCATATCTCCCATAGGGTGGGAGAAACTGCGCTACATAAAAATTGGAAATAACAATCTTATTAGATGTCAGTTTTTCCTATTTTACGGGTATACATATTTTATGACAGAATGTTACAATTTTTATTACCTGAATTAAATAAAGAAGCTGAAAACCAAGCAAACAAAATCAAACCAGTTAATATTTTATTCAAACAGATGAACTGCTAGTTGTGAAATTATACTTTGTTTAATTCTTATAAAAAGGGATTAGTTAATCAGCTGTGTCCTGGTTTATATCCTGGCGCAGATCTCTTCTTCAATGCTGTGAGCTTGGCATACATTTTAAGGGCCTCATGCACTAAAGTCCGATAGAAAAAATTGCCAGAGTTTTTAAATCACCATTTTTGGCAGCGTTGCTATCACAGTATGCAGAAAGCCCTGAATATCTGTGAGAGCAACATTTGCAATCCCCACCCAAGGACCCACGGACGCCCACAGGAACCACCCAAGGGCCACAGGACAACCAAGGGGACACCCGAGGACCCCCGGACGCCAACGGGGACCACATGAGGACCCACAGACACATGTGGGGAGGAACCGGGGACCTGCGGGGACCACCCAAGGGCCCCCAGACCCATGTGGGAACCAGGTCCCTTATACTGTTAACAAATCACACAACCTCCCAATAAAACAGACTTAATTGATCATTACGGGTTGGACAATTGACTGACAAGAAATTTGAGGTAACGCAGACTAACCCCTAAAATACCAGAAAAATAAATAGTTGATGAAAAGGGGGGATAAATCAGTCCAGAGAGGGGTTACATTATTCATTTGAGGCTCATAGAGGAAGATGAAGAAATAATGTAATTAATTCCATAACATAGCAACTACAATCCTTCTCTTGCATGATGTTTGAGTGAAATAAGTAAAATTGCCTAAATGTAGAGCCACCTTTGCATATGACAGGGTTCTATCACCATCTTTCATTGACTTGCTTTATATTGAGGGATTTTATTCCATGAGTAAGTAGAAAATAACAAATAAATAGGAAGAGTTTGCAGAGATGCACAGAAACCTAATTTATCACTTGTTAATCACTATATGGCTATCTGAAATGGGTATGGGCTGAGTACTGAATAATTGCAACCAGGTCACCTAGTGCTCAGTTAACAGAGAGGAAATGTGTGTGTTTTGCACTTTTTATGCACAGCACATATAGAACTGATTATCTGTGTTCCTCTGTCAGCGCTCCCCTCATTTTCTGTTTTTTAACAGAGAAAAGTTGGCAAAAAAAAAGTGATATCTTTTTTATACTTCACTCCACCACAATTCAAAACAAAGTATGACTTCATAATTCTAGCCTTGATTTGGTATTCAGACTGATTGCACAAGCTTTCCTGAGAACATTCTCTTATTGTACAGTATACATAATGTTCTCATATGTTCTTAATTCCTTGCATGGTTATTTGTACACTTGCTACTTGAAGCAAGGAATACTTGTCAGCTTAACAGAAACAGGTTTCCCCACTTCTTCTTAAATTATTATTTCTACTTTGTTCTCACCCGCCTCTTGAAATAAACATACTAAAGATGCTTTGACACTGCAATACGATATCTTTAAATGGAAAAGAATAACACAGAAAAGGCAGGTCAGCAGTAAAGCGCAAATTATATATAGGTGATGTAGCTCAGCTCCCTGCTCACCTCCGTGCCGGGTGGGGGAGGGCTGCGTGGCTATCGGGTCGCCGTAGCTCTGTGGCGTTTCTGGCAAATGGTGCCATTTTGAATACTCGTGCATGCGCAAAGATGCCGCGCTCATGCACAGTAGGGCAGTAGATGCAGTAGCCATGTTTGGTGGCTCCGCATGAGCCGCAGGGAAACTACAGGTTCCAGCATGCTCCAGGTTAGGCTCACCAAAAGGGCAGTTATAGCCAATAGGGCTCCTGGATTCACGCTGAGAGAGAGAGTGAGTTTGGCACAAAGCAGAGCCGCGCAGGAGTCGGGAGCAGAACAGCAAGGGGTGAGGTAGTGTCCACGGAGTATTGCTCCTCTTGGCTAGGCCCATAGGTCCCAGCTATGCCCCGACCACCTGTAGCTTGTTGTGCTGTAGGGAAGGACCCCAGATAGGGACGCCTCCCCAATAGCACTTATTATTGCTAGTCCCACGGTGACCAGATGGCAACGTTTAATCTGCGGCCTGTGGTCTCGGACCAGACCACAGGCACTTTAAGAGACATTAAGGGACACCCTCCAGCTGGCGCTCCCTCAAGAGGTGGACGCGTCCAGTGGAGAGGATCCGGTAGACCGCGTCATGGGCTCACAGTGCGGTTCGGCAGATCCACCATTTCCAAGTTGGCCTGGTCTGGCCTAAGACCAGGAAGGTACCCACATGCACCAATGGCCATACACAGGTGGTAGCACTACTCCACACACTCTGTGGGTGGGCCTGGCTCTGTGGAGATTGGGGTGGTTAGGTGCCCAGGGCAGCTCAGTACATTGGGGGTTCCACCGGGGTGGTGTGTATGGCATAGGTATTGTATTGTGGAGGTCTTGTTTGATTATTATGTTATATTGTTTTATGGTCAGTAAATATAAGTTAGTTATACCCGTGTGTGTATTCTTACTCACTGACTGTATTGTTTCCTGTGAGGGGTTATTCTGTAGTGCTAGGATCCCTCCCAGGTGGAGGCGCTGTACCCAGAGAAAACGCGATCACCCCAGGCTCCCAGTGGTGGAGGATCAGGCCTCCTGTATGCCACACAGGTACGCAGCATGCGTAGTTTCCTTAGTCACAGGGAAAGGGGGCTACATTTGGAGGCGCTGCTGAGATTCAGACCTCGGGTGGCCGAGAGAGTAGGACACAAATTAGAGAAAAAGAAAACATGTTTGGGCTGTACGTGCAAGAGGTCCGTGAGTAGGCCCTCCAGTATGAGGAATCTCCTCGCCATGTAGTCGCGGTGGAGGACATCCCAGCAGTCACACTGGAAGTCTGCAACACCCTGAGACAATTCCCTAGGTTAGCTCGCGCCCGGTATGTAGGCCGAAAGTGGGACCCCACATACCACTGGATTATTGTTCTAGTTACTGCCGGCCCTTAAAATACATGAGGAAGATCCCCCAGGGCCCTGCAATTTCCAGAAGCCCTGCCCACGGGTTGTCCGTTGATATTTCCAGACTTGCCAATACCACTGGTAACTTCAAGTCCGGGACCATCAGCAGAGGTACCGTATCAGACTGAAACTCCACGCTCTTCCTATACCCCAGGGAGAAACTAAGCCCTGCCCATAGGGTGTTCGTTACTCTACTCCGACCCACATTCCCAGGGTAACCTTCAGTCTGGGAACCACACCAGAGGCGTCCCTCCAGGCCAAAAACCCCGCAGCCCTCATATACCCCCAGAAGGTATGGGAGTAGTCAAGAGCAAGTCCATAGCCGCCGGTCTGAATACCACAGTCGCCTGTCAAGCGGATGCGCAGATTTGGGAATAACCCTATCACAACTTGTGGACGCACTAATGCAATCCTCACAGTCCCAAAATTACCGCAGGCTCAAAGCCTTCTCCGGGGTATCACACACTCCCATCAGAGAAAAAGGATTTGAGGCATAGGAGCTTGTTAGGTGTCCAGTATAGATGGAACATGCCCTGAAAGTCTTGGAAGAATGGTCCTGCACCAAATCAGTAAAGAGGTAGCGGATAATGGAGAGTCTACGACCCCGCGCCTCTACAATGATGAGCATGCACAGAGATCAGAATGCAGACATTATGGCCCAGAGGATAGTGGACATATTGACACAGGTCTATGGCCTAGAAGAAGACGAGAGTGAACTTTGGTCCAAGTACTACAGTCTTAGACAGAAGAAGGGGAAGAACTGTCCAACGAATACAGTTAGTCTTGTGGAAATTACGTTCCCATGATAAAATCCGAGCTCACGCAGTGTATGAGTGTCGCCGCAAGCAGTTTCTCCGGGGATCTACACCTTACCATCATATTGTCATTATGATCCGGTGTTCCTTGCTACATGGAACTCCGCCTACATTTGAGGAGCTATTAAGGCTGGTGAAAGGGCATGAAGCCTATACTCATCTATACACTCCTAAGAAGTCCAGCAAAGAAGAGACCAAAGGGGGTCGGCCAAGAAGTCTAAGGAGATAGAAAGTGCAGAGGATACCCCTCATTCAGTGGCGCAAGTCTCCGCACCTAGGATGTCCCAGAGACCGGCTCATAATCCTGACTTCAATGCGAACCATGATAACCGCTGCTACAACTGCAACCGAGAGGGTCACTTCTGTAAGGACTGTACAAAGTCAAGGACCCCCACCCCTAGGGCCATGGCCTTCAAAGTACAGATGACGGAACAGCCTTCCACGTCATCGGAGAGCGCCCCGGCACCAGCCCCGATGAGGCACCCCAACCAGCCGCCTACAGTTGAGTAGGGCCTGAGGCGATTATACGAGTCCTAGTGGAAGGGATATCCGCCTTGCTGGATACTGGGTCGCAAGTGACCATTATCTACCGACCATTCTATGACCAGCATTTGAAACATCTGCCTATGCAGTCAGCGGAGAAGATGAAACTATGGGGTCTAAGTAGCAAAGACTACCCCATCGATGGTGTGAATCAAGTGTGTTGAACGTCCCCCAACTGAACACCAACAAGACCCACCCCATGGAGGTGGAGGCTCTGATACAACCTGAGCCCTTGGAAGATCCAAGTTCCCCATTCATAATGGGTACCATCGCAGATGTAGTACAGGCACTGATCCGGGCCCACCTACAAGAGGTTGGCGAACAATCCCTATCCTCTCTACAGATCCACCCAGAACTCAAAGAAGAGTGCTACAGGATCTCGGCCCAGGAAGGATTCAGCCAGTTCTTCAATATCGAGAAGGTGTTGACCGAGATTCCACCAGGGGAGTGAAGCACATGGCTGCGGTACCGAACTACCAGGGACATGATGAAGCTGACCGGTATTTCTCCCTGGAGACCACACCCGAAGTGGACGCCAAGAGAGGGTTCAGGGTGGCAACAGAAATAAAGGAATCGAAGACGGCCCTCCCTAATCGTTTCAAAGTGGCGACACAGAATATCTCGCCCCACCCCATACGGTTTGACGTCGATCAAGCACTGGGTCGGATATACCCAGTGATGCCCATGAAAACCCTGGCTCATGTGAACGCCACTACCATGCAAGAAAGCCCTGCCGGGTTGCAATTCGACTTTAGGGAATCGAACCTGGCCGCAGAATGGAAGGAACGGCTGAGTGCCAAATTGGAGGAGCGCCGGGGGATGTTCTTCACCATGGAGGGATGTGGGCTGCAGTAAGAGCGCTCAGCACATGATCTGGTTGAATGATGCCACGCCATTCCAGACGCGTTCCAGACACATTGCCCCCAGAGATGTGAAGGACGTGAGAGACATCCTGAAGGAGATGGAGATGTCGGCATCGTAACGGAGTCCCGTAGCCCCTACGCCTCTCACATCGTGGTAGTATGCAAGAAGAATGGCTCCGTCCACCTATGCATAGACTACCGCACCCTGAACCGTTTCACAGTACCAGACCAGTACACCCTGCCGTGGATAGAAGAAATCCTCAGTGCCCTATCAGGAAGTCAGTGGTTCAGCGTGCTGGACCTGAGATCTGGGTACAACCAGGTACCCATGAGCTCCAAAGACCAGGAGAAGACGGCGTTTGTCTGCTTCCTCGGGCTCTACCAGTTCACCTGAATGCCCCAAGGCATTTGCGGTGCCCCGGTGACATTCCAGAAGTTGATTGAGAAGATCATCGGGGATATGAATTCTCGGGAATGCCTAGTCTACCTGGACGACATCATCGTGTTCGGTAAGACTCTAGAAGAGCATGAGGAACGCCTCCTGAAGGTACTAGATAGACTAAAGAAGGTAAAGAAGGCCTGAAGTTGTCCCTGGACAAATGTCGGTTCTGCCGCACGTCAGTCACTTATGTGGGTCACATAGTGTCCGCAGATGGAGTAGCTATCGACCCCGCTAAGATCGAAGCCGTAGTGAACTGGCCGATACCATACAACCTGATGGAGCTGCGATCCTTCTTGGGGTTCTGCGGATACTATCACCGCTTCGTAGAAGGGTACTCCAGCAAAGAAAAGGTCATAAATAACCTCCTGAAAATCTACCCAGAGGAACCTCGGCAGAAGGCCGCATCTCCACGGACACCTTTCGGAGACAAGTGAACGTCCGCCTGTTAAAAGGCTTTCACAGGGCTCAATAAAGTCTCACATAAGCACCTATCTTGGCCTACGCTGATACAGAGCAGCCATATATCCTGCACGTAGATGCCAGCTTCAACGGGCTGGGAGCTGTACTACACCAAAAGTACCCTGCTGGCCTCCATCCCAGTGGCATATATGAGCCGAAACTTTATGCTGAGCGAGCAAATCTATCCTGTTCACAAACTGGAGTTCCTCGCACTCAAGTGGGCGGTAGTCGATAAACTCCATGACTACTAGTACGGAGTCTCTTCCGAAGTACAGAAACAATCCATTGACCTAAATCCTGACATCCGCTAAACTGGATGCCACGGGTGACTGGTGGCCCTATCAAATTACCAGTTCACTCTAAAGTACAAACCAGGGCCCTTAAACATTGGAGCCGATGCCCTGTCCCGAAGACCTGGACTGAGTACCACACTGGATGACGGTCCGTGGGAAGAAATCCCTGGACCTAGGATTCGGACAATGTGCTCAACTGCCGCCATAGTGGAGGACAAGATTCCGTTCTCTGTAGCCGATTCACTGGGATGTCAGTCCAAGGCACTCCCTGCCGCCTACTGCCATCCAGAGGGCATGTCAATCACACAGGATACCATCCTAATATGGAAAGAATTGTGGAGTAACAGATGCGTGACCCAGTGGCTAGAGCTATACACCAGGTCATTCAGCAAAACAACCCCTCCTTGGGGAAGCGTGCTCCTACCAACATAGTCACGGTCATCATGAGGGAACGGAACAAGTTCCGCATGGAGCGTGGTCTCCTAAACAAGGTTATCCTGTATCATAACCACTCCGACACGAGACAACTAGTCCTGCCTTGATGCTTGCAGTACCAGGTTCTACGCCCTCTCATGATGATCATGGACATCTGGGCATAGACAAGACCTTCGGCCTAGTGAGAGACCGGTTCTTCTGGCCCAAAATGAGGGAATCGCTAGAATGCCACTAAGGAAAGTGCCTGCGGTGTATACAGCAGAAAACACTGCCCACACGCGCATCCCCAATGGGCCACCTAAAGAGCTGTGGTAGTGACCAATCACTACACCGATACGCCCAAGCTTTCCCAACCAAGGATCAGAAAGCTCTCACAGCAGCCAAAGTGCTGTAGAAGAAGTATTTCATCCACTATTGATTGCCGAATCGGATGCACCGATCACGGGAGAGACTTTGAGAGCAAGTTGCTCAACTGGCTCAACATCGAGAAGTCTTGGACCATTTCATACCATCCAGAAGGAGACGCTTAAAGGGTTCCCAGAAAGCCAAATGGAGCAAACATGATGAATCGCTAGTGCATGCATACAACTGCACCAGGCATGAATCCACGGGGTTCACACCATATTTTATGATCAGGCGGGAAGCGCAATTGCCTGTGAACATCCGTCTTCGGGTATGTACCGATGGAGTACCCAATATGACTTATTTTAAATATGTGAAACGGCTCCAGGATTGTATTGTATTGTATGTCTTTATTTATATAGCTAATCATGTAAAACAGAGATAATGCTGCACACCACTATATGAAATACAAAGGATACTTGCTGTTACCGGTGCACCTGGAACAGGGAAGTTCCTGGCAGTGACAAACTCCAAAGCAGACAAACAAAGAAGGTTCCAGGGCACTACGGATTTTCAAAAAGGATTTATTAGAAGAGGCACAACGTTTCAACCACCACACAACTGAAGACCGGACTAAATCTGAGGGCGGGACTTCCGCCGGATATGACGTCACGGACATGCGCACGCATGTGCAGTACAGGCGGCCATCAAGAAAAGAAACCGGATGATTTTGAATGACTGCACCTGGGGTATGGGTTATAAGTAGTGGTTCTATTAGCATTAATAAAATATCTTCACTTGAGACAGACCATGTGTGTGGGTTGAAACGTTGTGCCTCTTCTAATAAATCCTTTTTGAAAATCCGTAGTGCCCTGGAACCTTCTTTGTTTGTTTATTTATATAGCGCCATAAATTTACATAGCGCTTCACAGTAGTAATACATGTTGTAATCATATAAATAACAAATAATATAAATAACAGGTCATGGGAATAAGTGCTTCAGACATAAAAGTAACATTAAGGAAGAGGAGTCCCTGCTCCGAGGAGCTTACAATCTAATTGGTAGGAAGGGGAACGTATAGAGACAGTAGGAGGGAATTCTAGTAAGTGCGTCTGCAGGATGCCAAGCTTTATGTATCATGTGTCCACGATTATCCACAGTGCTATTCATATGCTTCTTTAAGCAAATGTGTCTTAAGGTGGGTCTTAAAGGTGGATAGAGAGGGTGCTAGTCGGGTATTGAGGGAAAGGGCATTCCAGAGGTGTGGGGCAGTCAGTCAGAAAGGTTTAAGGCGGGAGAGAGCTTTAGATACAAAGGGGGTAGAAAGAAGACATCCTTGAGAAGACCGCAAGAGTCTGGATGGTGCATAGCGAGAAATGTAAGGAGGGGCAGAGGAGTGTAAAGCTTTAAAAATGAGGAGGAGAATTGAGTGTGAGATGCGGGATTTGATCGGAAGCCAGGAGAGGTATTTCAGGAGGGGAGACGCGGAGACAGATTTAGGAAAGAGTAGAGTGATTCTGGCAGCAGCGTTTAGTATAGATTGTAGGGGGAGACAGTTGAGAGGCAGAGAGGCCGGACAGCAGGAGGTTGCAGTAATCGAGACGGGAGAGAATGAGGGCCTGAGTCAGAGTTTTAGCAGACGAGTAACAGAGAAAAGGGCGTATCTTTGTGATATTGCGGAGGAAAAAGCAACAAGTTTTAGAAACGTTTTGAATGTGAGAGGAGAATGTGAGAGAGGAATCGAGTGTGACCCCTAGGCAGCGTGCTTGGGCTACTGGGTGAATGATCGTATTTCCAACAGTAATGTGGAACGAGGTAGTAGGGCCAGGTTTGGGAGGAAGTATAAGGAGCTCTGTTTTTGGCATGTTAAGTTTCAGTCAGTAGATGGCCATCCAGGATGATATTCCAGAGAGACATTCAGAAACTTTGGTCTGTATAGCAGGTGTAAGATCAGGGGTTGAAAAGTAAATTTGTGTGTCGTCAGCATAGAGGTGATATTTAAACCCAAAAGATGTGATTAGGTCACCTAGAGAAAGTGTGTAAAGAGAGAAGAGAAGGGGTCCCAGGACAGAGCCCTGGGGTACCCCCACAGAGAGATCGATAGAGGAGGAGGTGTTAGCAAAAGAGACACTGAAAGTACGATGGGAGAGGTAAGAGGAGATCCAGGCTAGAGCTTTGTTCCGAATACCAAGAGTATGGAAAATGTGGAGGTGGAGGTGGTTCACGCTGTCAAATACTGTAGCGAGGTCGAGTAATATTAGCAGAGTGTAATGACCTCTGTCTTTGGCAGCAAGGAGGTCATCATTTATTTTAGTGAGAGCTGTTTCAGTAGAGTGAGCAGTGCGGAAGCCAGATTGTAGAGGGTCTAGAAGAGAATAGGTGTTGAGAAAGTGTAGCAATCGAGAGAATACAAGACGTTCAAGGAGTTTGGAGGCAAAAGGCAGGAGGGAGATAGTTAGAAGGACAGGTAGGGTCAAGCTTGCTGTTTTGAGCAATGGTATCATGGTTGCATGTTTGAAGGAGGATGGAAAAGTACCAGAGTAGAGGGAAGAGTTAAAGATCTGTTTGAGCATAGGGATTATAGAAGGAACAAGAGGTTTTAGGAGATGGGGAGGAATGGGATCAAGAGGGCAGGTGGTAGAGGGAGAAGAGGAGATCAGCAGTGACACATCCTCCTCCGAGATAGCAGAAAAAGAGTCCAGAAAGGCAGGAGGAGAGTTAGGAAGCGGTGTGGGATGGGAGGAGGCAACAGATGGGATGTTCTGATGTATGGATTCCACCTTTTCCTTATAATAGTCAGCAAAGTCCTGAGGTGAGATGGAGGAAGAAGAGGAGGCAGCCGAGCGTGGTCTGAGTAGAGAGTCAAAGACAGAAAAGAGTCGACGTGGGTTAGACTTGTGCGTGTTGATTAGTGATGAAAAGTAGGTTTGTTTAGCCTGAGAGAGGGCAGAGTTGAAACAGGACAGCATAAATTTGTAGTGAAGGAAGTCTGCGAGCGTATGAGATTTCCTCCAGAGGCGTTCAGAGGAGCGAGTGGAGGAACGCAGCATGCGTGTGTTGGAATTTAGCCAGGGTCTGGGGTTAGAAGGGCAAGGACGGCAGATAGAAAGCGGGGCATGTAGGTCAAGAGAGGAGGATAAGGCAGAGTTGTAGTTTCTGACCAGGTTGTCAGGGTCTGAAGTAGAACTGAGAGAGGAGAGGGAGGAGCGTAAAGTGGAATCAAAAGTTGGTAGGTTAATAGAGCGCAGGTTTCTGCAAAAATGAGGGCGAGATGGAGAGGGGAAGAAGCGTGATAGAGAAAATGAGATGAGGCGATGGTCAAAGAGAGGAAAAGGAGAAATGGAGAAATCGGTGAGAGAAAAGTTTTTAGTGAAAACCAGGTCTAGGTAGTGGCCATCTTTGTGAGTGCTAGCTTCAGTCCACTGTTGCAGGCCAAAAGAAGAGGTTAGAGAGAGAAAGCGGGAGACCCAAGGAAGAGAGGGGTCATCAATGTGGCAGTTGAAGTCCCCAAGGAGAAGAACAGGGGAGTCTGAGGAGAGAAAGAAAGAGAGCCAGGATTCAAAGTGAGAGAGAAAAGCAGAGGGGGGATGAGTAGAGGTAGGTGGGCGATAGATGACTGCCACGTGGACTGGGAGAGGCGAGAAGATCTGAACTATGTGAACCTCAAAGGAGGGAAAAGCAAGAGAGGGGGAATAGGAAGGGTTCGGTAACGGCAGAGAGAGGAGAGCAGGAGCCCCACTCCTCCACCCCTGCCATCAGGGCACGGAGAATGGGAGAAGGAAAGGCCACCATAGGAGATGGCAGCTTCCAGAACAGAGTCAGACTGAGTGAGCCAGGTCTCAGCTATAGCGAAGAGAAGCAGGGAGTGAGAGAGAAAGAAGTCATGCACAGAGAGGAACTTGTTAGAAAGGGAGCGAGCATTCCAAAGGGCACAGGATAAAGGGAGAGAGGAGGGAGGGTGGCAGGGGATGGGTATGAGGTTGGAGGGGTTAACACCAGAAGGAGTAGAAGTTGCATGTGGGAGGCGAGGATGAGAGCATGTAGAAATAGGATAGTCTTCACAGAGCCTATCAGTTGGCGGAGAAAGCCACCGCAGCCACCGCCCAACTGAATGCGAGCAACAATTGGAGATACGACCATAAGGTGCACTATCGGGAACTTCGTCCTGGAGATGCCATTCCCCTGTGAAATCTCGGAGTCCCCGGCAAACAGAAGCTAGTGAACAACTGGCGCGATGGCCCCTTTGTGTTGATTCCCAGATGCCAGGCCTCCCTGTCTACAGAATCCGAGACGCAGATTGAAGGGTAAAGGTCTGGCACTGCAATCACTTGCTGCCCATTCCGCAAGTGAGGGAAAGTGACCCCGAAACAGAGTAATTAGGAAGGGTCAGCGATCCGGAAGTCTGCAGAGAATCTACCTTAGTTAGCCGAACCGAATAAAGACCCCTTGTAAAAAACCTCCACCAATTCCAATGGAGACTAGAGGGTACCACCCGAGGAAGCATCGGGTAATGGGCCAATGCCCCACGTACCCTCCCCAGTGGCTTCAGCAAGCCATACCCTTGACTCCAGAAGCCCAATTTTTGTCCCTCAAAGAGATTATGCAGAGACTGGTTCACCCCTTATGAGAGGGTCAGGGCCTCAAGACCACTGTAGCCTCTCCCAATAGGAAGACGCTAAAGAAGAGACACACAGGAGTCAGTGAGTGTGACGCCCTCCCACTAAATTGGCGTACGGTTCATTAGGGGCACCTCATTATGAGTCTCAGCAGCTATCTCGGAGCAGGTTAGCATCTGTGATAACCATGCTCACAGAACAGTTTTTTAGAGTTGGTATACCCCGTTAAGTTGTTTATAATACTATGTATTTTTATTATATAAACTTGTGTTATGTTGTTCCCAAGCGGGGCCATTATTTTCTCCACCAGGAGGAGGATATAACTCAACTCCCCACTCACCTCCATGCTGTGTGGAGGAGGGCTGCGTGGCTATCGGGTAGCCGGAGCTACGCAGTGTACACGGCAAGTGTGGGCCGCCGTTATGAATACTTGGGAGTGCGCAAAGATGCCGGGTGCATGCGCAGTAGGACAGTAGATTTGGTGGCCATGTTAGGTGGATCTGCAAGAGCCGCAGGGGAACTATAGGACCCAGCATGATCCAGGGCAGGCACACAACATGGGCAGTTATAGCCAATAGGGCCAACTGGATCCACGCTGAGGGAGAGAGTGAGCGGCGCGAAGCAGAGCCACAAAAGAGTCAGGAGCAGAACAGCAAGGGGTGAGGTAGTGTCCAGGGAGTATTGCTCCTCTGGACTAGGCCAGATATCCCCACAGGTCCCAGCTATGCCCCGACCTCCTGTAGCTTGTTGTGCTGTAGGGAAGGCCCCCAGATAGGGACACCTCCCCATTAGCACTTATTATTGTCAGTACCACGGTGACCAGATGGCCATGTGTAATCTGCGGTCTGTGGTCTGTGACCAGACCACAGGCACCTTAAGAGGCATTATAGGACACCCTCCTGCTGGTGCTCCCTCAAGAGACGGACGCATTCGGCGGAGAGAGAGGATCTGGTAGACTGCGTCGTTGGCTCACAGTGTGGTTGGGCAGATCCACCATTTCCAATTTGGCCTGGTCTGTCCTAAGACCATTAAGGTCCTCACGTGCACCAACAGCCATACACAGGGGCTAGCGCTACTCCACACACTCTCTGGGTGGGCCTGGCTCTGTGGACACCAAGGTGCTTAGGTGCCCAGCGCACCTCAATACTTTGGGGGTTGCATAGGGGTGTTGTTTATGGTGTGGGTATTGTATTGTGGAGGTCTTGTTTGATTATTGTGTTATATTGTTTTATGGTCAGTAAATATGTTAGTTATACCCGTGTGTATATTCTTATTCACTGACTGTATTGGTTCCTGTGAGGGGTTATCCAGCAGTCTAGGATTCGTCCCAGGTGGAGGCGCTGTACCCAGAGAGAACGCGATCACCCCAGGTGTGGAGGATCAGGCCTCCTGTACGCCAGACAGGTACTCAGCATGCATAGTTTCCTTAGTCACGGGGAAAGGGGACTACACCCGGAAACGTCAAATTTCATTAAAATGGAGTTACTATTGAACCAGGTTAAAAAAATAAAAAAGTGTTATTACCGCAATTTTAAGTTGTTATACATCAAGATTGCTGTAATACTTTACTACTGGGTGTGAGATATTTGGGCCAAACTCGCAATTTGGGAATTAATGTGACCATTAATTATGCCTTAATTACTGTATCGTGATCACAGTAATACCATTCTGTAATAACTATTACTACAGAAGCGTTTAATCGAAATAACAATTGTCCATTAATTACTACATCTCGATCAAAGGCTTCTGTAGTAATAGTTATTATAGAATAGTATTACTGAGATCGTGGCCATATATTGGCTATTATATACATAGGAAAGATTGGGCTAATGACAACCTGGAGTAGGTGATTTATTTATAAAATGTTTTACCAGGAAGTAATACATTGAGAGATACCTCTCGTTTTCAAGTATGTCCTGAAACGCTATTCACAGGACGGCTCTAGAACAGTTTGTTATGAAGCTGGTGTGAGTTGTCCTGGAAGATTTAATAACTATGTGAAGAGAGCTGAGTGCTATCCCCTGGAGCAGAACTAAGAAGAATCTCCGCTCGAAAATCCCGCCGAGAGTCCCGCCTACCTGTGACGGAGTATCCGGTATCCGGTGACGTCACTTCCGGTCTCGAGTAGTACGGTTTATGGAGGAAAGTTGCGGTCATTTCAACTTCTCAGCCCAAGGAGGACAGATTACATCCGCCTATTCGGCACTCATTGCTTGTGTTCTAGAGCCGTCCTGTGAGTAGCGTTTCAGTTTTACTCTACCGGACCGGCTTATTCAGTTTCTCATCGTCCCACATTTTATTATTTTATAGTTGTATTAAACTAACTTTTTATTTTCAGCTTTGCGTTTGTATGTCTTGTTTGTGCTGGTTTGTGAGGTTATGCCTGTGATTTTTTTGTTAGCTGTGTTGCACTAAATTCTGTGTTCTTTTCATTCCATGTTCCATACTACACGGATGAAGTTACATCTGGTCACCCCTTGATTACAAGATTGCTTAAGCTGTCATCATTGGGACTTGAACTATTCCATCTGGATATCCAGGACTAACACCTAATTGGACTTATTAGGCGCCGGTATCTCTCTTTTTGTCTCTGTTTCATCTCTGATTGTACTATCAGTGTTCCACCAGGCTGCCTCAGACCCCATAGGGGCTACTCTTATATAGAGTTTACTATCCATTACCACATCATTAGCGCTACTCTAAATCACCCTTTTTTCTCCATAACCATATACAGTTACACAGACAATTACCTATATCATCCACTGGTTTATAGCGATGATGAATATGTAGCTATTCTTCCAACAGGAAGAAAAAGAAAACCCTCACTTATAATATTTAGAGTCAGGCTTCTTTTCTACCCGCCCATCAAATAACTTGATCCAGATGTAATACACCCTGGGGATGATTCCGGACATAACTCATGGGGTTGGCCTTACCCTTACTCCCAGACGATGGTGGGGGAGAGGGGAAGGAAAGGATGGGTGATGGAACAAATCAAATGCAATAACAATCACACGGCCATGTGTGAGTGATCCTCACATAAAATCCTGGTGGTGACTTGTGAAAATACTCCCTCTTCACTTGCACTGGATGAATGCATCCTCCCACAATGGGATGAAAGATAACCGAAAATGGTATAAATGTAATTTATTACACAAACAATGAATTTTCATGAACTTACATATGAAAACAGTTGCTCCAGCTTTCCGCAGCCTCCTTGTATGCCGCGCTACAGTTGATTCCCAGTCCCGCATCCGGTGAGTGGGACTGTGGGCGGGGCACTTAGGGAAACGACGGTGGCTGGTAGCAAACAAACTTCCTCTGCATCCCACGCTGTTCTCTTTCGTGTTGAACATATTCTCTATATGCATGTATATTCAGCATGTAACTAGTTCAAATAAGTAATTTAGTATTAAGTTAGCTGCCTCTGCAAAAATAAGAAGATAAATCAGTCTGAAGACAGGTAGGTGTACAAATGTTTTACACTTTGTATGTTTAATGTCTCCTGAGTTGCCACAGTTAGGAATCAAAGGTTAGTTAAATAATTAGTAAGACAATACAATACATTTGAGATGGGTCTGATGATAAATCACAGCGAGTTCAAACACAGTTATGGTTACCACTTGCCAAGTTAAAATAGCATAGTTCATTAAAGAAAAAATATTCATAGGTTGCATTACAAATCCCAGAATAATATTGCTATAGATAAGTGATACACGATCAGAATATAATAATGTAATAACTTGATTTTTTGGTTTATTGTATAAATACCTGCAAGATATCCTATATTCTGTACTGATTTATGTTTGACATCTACCCAAATAAAAAAACATTGTTAAAAAAAAAAAAAGATAAGGAATATAGGATTAACTAAAAGGATTTAGTGACAGAACAAAGAGGTTACTCTAAATCACAGTAAATATTGTGCACCCCAAAACTGGAACAACCTACCAGATATCATATCAAAACTCATATCCACCACCAGCTTAAGTTCTTTCAAATCTAAGGCTGTCTCACACTTTAATCTGGTCTGTAACTGTTTCATACGCTCATAATATATATTTTCTTTAACTGTGCACGCAATGTCTTGTATATAATGTATACCTTGTTCATTTATGTAACTGTACTTGTAACCATGTATTATTTGTTTTACTCTGTGCCCAGGACATACTTGAAAACGAGTGGTAACTCTCAATGTATTACTTCCTGGTAAAATATTTTATAAATAAATAAATAAAGGAAGACACAGTGTTCTAATGTTGATGATTAACTAAGAACTTTTTGGGTTGACAGTGAGAAAAACAGGGATTACTAAAATGTATAAAGATTGCATTTGGATTTATAGAATGCAGAATCATTTACCACCAAGCTAAGACCAAGCTAAGGATTCCCCACTCTATACCTAAATTCTATATGCCTGAATGACGCAACTGATGATGATGTAGAAGACGTTTTCTATTGTCTCAGAAGAAATTGAGAAAAGAACCGAACCGTGGACTATTTGTTATATTTTGAAAGTTGAGATATTTATTTGCACCCATCTAATGAGAATATGTTAATTTGGTGAGCCAACCCGACCTGCGCCTCGTACACTTCCAGAGGGGGGAAAGCTGGAAAGCAGAAGCCCATGAAAGATCGTAAGAGGGGGTGCGTCTTATGGCAAGGAAGACTCTCCAGGTAACCCTCCGAGTCTAGACCTTGATGTAAATGTACGGTCACATTCAGAGACAGAAGGATCTAAAGGATTATATCAATGAAATATCGGACGGATTTCTTATATTTGAAGGAACTAATAGACCAAAGCAGTCAAGGAGATTCACTCCACGATGTTGCAGTGCAGGTACGCACTCACATGGAGTTGACCCCAAAGCTTAAGAAAACTTAAGGAAAGAATGGCGTGGACGGATATATTTCCGTCCATATTTTCCTGACACCCGTTCCTATTGATAGAAAACATCTATTGAAAGTTTACGTAAGTAACCCTGGTTACATGGTCTTTGCTGTGGATTTTACCCAAAGACAGGCTAATAAAAGCACTAGTCTCCTCACACCACCTGAGAAGGTAGGATGTGTAGATTTGTGGAATGCTCTATGGAACCAAGTTACGAGTGTATTAAAAGAAATAGATGAAAAGAAATTTAGCAATCATAAAGATAATCGAAAGTTTGAGCTCGTGAACAAGCTGGTCTTGATATATGAGCAAGAAATGATAATAGTTAAATGTCAGGATAGGACATTTGAAGTAGATCTAAATTGTAACCAATGTCCAATATTATGGTTGAAGGGTTGGTGAGAGGAGTGAAACTGGGTGTGAGAGGAATTGTCATGACAGAAGTGTGAAAATACACTGCACGCACACTGCACACACACTGCGCACACACTGCACACACACTGCACTTTAAATAAAGCATGTGTTTTCTACATTGACATGCTATTCATTTTACTAAAAATACATGGTTGGGAGGAACGGTCTTCTCCAATGCCCTCATATTGCTAGTTTGACAAGTTCTTTTGACAAGTTTAACCACGCTGCCTGTACATTATGAATAAAAGAAAAGCAGTTAGATGCAGACCCAAAAACTCCAGAGAAGAATGTACTAAGAAGGTAACAATTAAATGTGTGCTAAGCTCTTCTACCTTGGACAGGCTTAATGTAAAGTCTTGACATACAGCATCACTATAAGTAGCATGTTTTGGACCATGGAATCACCTTTTTAATAAAATTTAAAGCAAACCAAACATTTTGCAGTGGAAGCAGCAGCATACAAGCTCTACCGCCATTTAGAATAGAGATGAAAACACTGTAATACATCCAACCAGGGGCCTCATTCTAGTAGCTTCGATGAGTTTGCTGCTATCTCACAAGGTTTGTTCCCACCGAACGGTTTGAAATGGGAGTTATCACAGTATTCAGAATGAATCTGAACCCCTCCCAAGACGTGCGATAGGAAAGTGCCCAAACCGTTCGGCGCAGCAGCAAAGTCATCAAAGATTTTTTCTAAGTTCTCCCGTCTGTGATTTTATTGCAATCTGAGCTGCACAGAGAGAGCCGCCTCTCCCTGCACAGCTCTTGTAGGTGATTGCAGTGTTTTTCTTACAATTTTAATACTAGTGTGCGGGAGCACGGGGTCTCTGGAGCAGAACAGCGCTGATTTAATGTTCGGGGACACCCAGCTTCCCAAGATACAGACCCCGTATTGGGTGCTGGTATCTCCTATGCGTTTAAATGTCCCGGTCACGTGACGTGGGACATTTAAACATTGCTTGGGGATACTGGCACCCCATAACGGAGCCTGTATCTCGGGAAGCAGGGGGTCCCCGGACCTGAAATCAATGTGGTTCTGCTTCAGAGACCCCCTGCTCATGCACACTAGTATTAAAATTAAAATAAAAACAGCTTCATTACCTTAGCGGCTAGCCACTAAGGCAATGATGGGGTTAAACCAGAGTGCCCTGTTTAGTTAACAGGTCTAACCACCCATCCACTGTTGGGGCAACTACCCCCTTCACCCAATCCCTCTACCCCCAATAAACATTAAAATAAACCACAACAAACCTAATACCCACCTCCTCTACCCCCAACAACACCTCCAACACATACAGTACAGTAATGGGCAAAAAGACTATTATCCAGATCTGGATAATAGCTCATTTGCCCATTCAAAATAAAACATTATCCAGCCAACATAAAGTAAATACAACTTCTACTTACCCCTGCCAGGCTGATGGTCGTCCTCCTCACCGATCTCCATGTCCATGTCACCCAATTGTACGCTGTACCATGTAACAGACTTTTTATTTATTTTTTAAGAATGTGATGTCATCTCCAAGGGAGGTAGGGCAGATTCTTAAAACCACATGGCTGCCATCACATGGTACTACAGCCAATCAGATTGTCCCCAATCCGATTGATTGAAGTACCATGTGACGTTCCATTTTTTTTAAAGGGTGTGACATCACTTTAAGAGATGATGTCACAAACGTTTTTTTTTTAAATTTTTCCATCGCATGGTACAGGAACCAATGGGATTGTGAATGTACTACGTGGTAAATATCATAATCCCATGTGATGGCAGCCTTTTTTTTTTTTAAAGGATGTACATCATCTCTCAAAAGCGATGTCGCATCCTTTAAAAAAAATGTAAGATGTCACATGGTACATCAGCCAATCGGATTGGGGACAATCCGATTGGCTGTAGTACCATGTGATGGCAGCCATGTGGCTTTAAGACATGAGGTTTTACCTCCCTTGGAGATTACGTCACATCCTTAAAAAAAAAAAAAAAAGCCTGTCACATGGTACAGATGCAGCGGCCGTTATTCGAACATTTCACGCGTTGTATACCTCGGGATACCCATGTCATTGCGCAGGATTTCTTCCAACTGTACCGCCCCTTCCCGCCTTAAGACGTGAGTGCAGAAAATGGCATTTTAGTGTTAAACACTGAAATTGACACAGTTGCACAGTACTGTACACATTACAATTCATTCATTTCATTGCACACAAAGAAACAGAATACTTGAAATTCAAACAAAGCAACCGCGATAAACACGTGTGCCTGGGGCGGTTGGCGGCGTTAATGCCGCGTGGAGTGCAGCAGCGCACACGAAAACGGCTCCGTGATTTGGTCGAATAACGGCCGCTGCATCTGTACAGCGTTTAATCTGATTGGAGCTGTACCATCTGACCCAAAAATGTGACGTAACAGGTTTTATATAAGTTAAATTTTAGTTTAAGAAACCGACGAGACAACATCTCCCTATGGATTACAAGTAAAGAAGATTCGAGAAAGAAGATTTTTTTACTTGATGCGGAGGATGCCTGAGGATCACACAGGATGGTGTCGCTGATCGAGACCTTCCTGGTACACCGGGATTCGGAGGGTGAAGACATCTAAAAGGTAAGAAAAATATTGAATGTATGTCATTTTTGTTTTTCAAGTTTTTGTATTGTATTTTTTCATTTTAATTTTTTTTGCTTGCCCATTGACTGCTTATGTATTTATCTGTGCCCCTTTAGGGTATAGATAAATACAGTGACAGGCAATGCATTTTTTGGCAAATGTTTGTTTTGAATTAATTGTTATGTTTTTTATTTTCTGTTTATTGTTTTGAGTTAATTGTTATGTATTTGGAGGGCTTGTTTTTATGAAATGTTTGGTGTAAGGCAGGCCTGCACAACTCGTAAAGCGAGAAGGGCCGAACTGCTCCAAGGAAAAAAATTTGAGCACGGGTAAAATCATCATCTTCATCATCATTTCTCCTCCAGCACCTCTCATCATCATCATCCTCATATATCTCCCCCAGCACCCCTCACTATCAACCTTTGCGATACTCCCCATCTATCTCTCATGCCCCCATTTCTCCCCCTCACCCACACACATAATACTCCCTCTCCACATCAAACACACAATACCCCCTGCACACCACACACATCCCACTCCCCCCTGCACCTCACATCATTCTCCCCACTTGCACCTCACATCGCTCTCCCCCCTTGCACTTCACATAATTCTCCCCCCTGCACCTCACATCATTCTCCTCCCTTGCACCTCACATCACTCTCCCTCCCTGCACCTCACATCACTCTACCCCCCTGCACTTCACATCATTCTCCCCCCTTGCACCACCAATGACCCCCCTGCACCTCCAATCCCCCCCCCTGCACCTCCAATCACCCTCCCCTGCACCACCAATGACCCACCCCTGTACCTCCAATGACCCCCCCTGCACCTCCAATGACCCCCCTGCACCTCCAATGACACCCTCCCTACACCTCCAATCACCCTCCCCTGCACCTCCAATCACCCCCCTGCACCTTCAATCACCCCCCTGCCCCTCCAATCACCCCCTGCACCTCACCCCCCTGCACCTCACATCACCCCTCCTGCACATCACCTCCCCTGCACATCAACTCCCCTGCACATCACCCCCCTTCACATCACCCCCTTTCACATCACCCCCCCCTTCACATCTCCCCCCCATTTACATAACCCGCACTTCACATCACCCCCCTTCACATCACCTCCCCTTCACATCACCCCCCCTTCACATCACCCCCCATTCACATCCCTCCTCCTGCACCTCACATATCCCCCTGCACCTCACATATCCCCCTGCACCTCACATATCCCCCTGCACCTCACATATCCCCCTGCACCTCACATCACCCCCTGTACCTCACATCAACCCCCCCGCACCTCCTCACCTCACATCAACCCCCTGCACCTCCTCACCTCACATCAGCCCGTACATCTCCCCTACACCTCCCCTCACCCCCCTGCACCTCAGATCATGGCAGCAGAGCAGACAGGACTGGCACGATCGCAAGCAGCGGGCATCGGAAGTGCCGCACTGCAAGAGCGTGCAGTCTTGAGAGCGGGCTGGGGGGGAGGAGGGGGAGAGCGGGCTTGGCTCGTGGCGGGTGGCGGAGAGGGAGAGCGGACTCGGGGGAGGGAGGAGGAGGAGAGCCGCCGCCGCGGGCCACGTGTTGTGCAGGAATCAGGGAACACGTCCTTTGCGCCGTGTTCCATCCTTACCTGCTGCTGCCCATGCACGCTCTCATTACCGAGCACGCGCGCACCCTCAGATCTTCTAGCTGCTGCACGGAATCTAGTCCCGCCTCCCACATGCATCGCGCGTCTCTCCCACGCGGCGCGCACACGCGATGATGTGCGACGATCCCCAGCTGCGTGGCAAGTCTCCCTTCCCTGCCTTGTTGCCTGCAGCCTATCCCAGCTCTGCTGGGGCTGTGCCTCTGCTCCGCCCTATCCCCATTGCCCTGTCCTGCCTTTAAATACTTCCTGCTTCCTCCCATGCTTTGCTCAGCATAATCCTATGTAGCCTCGTGAAGCTCACTTTGTTTGTGCAGTGCTCTGTCTCCTTTGCAGTTAACTTCTTGTGTACTGACTTGGCTTGTTTGTTGACCCTTCTGGATTTTGGACTTTGGCATACCCTCGACTACGGCGATCTCTGCTACCCTTAAACACAGCATACGGACTCGGACTACGCTTCTCTCTCCAAACCCAGACCATGGCTTACGGACCCCTACTATCCTGTCTTCTCCAATCCAGGAACTCGGCAAGTATACCGCATCTTCTACACTCACCAACACAGACCCGGCAGCGCTAAACTATCTGCCTTCCAGGCACGCCTCCGCTGCTGCGGGTGTGTGGTGTTAGACCGTCCCACTTCAGTGCTGGGGTCTTGTCTTGTTTGTGGGCAGCGCGAGCGTTACACGCAGGTGCGCGTGCAGTGCAGGCACTGGGGCCGTAGCCTTTCTGTTACTTCTCCATCCCTGGTTGGATACAGCCATTTCCTCATTGCTACATGGCTCCTCTGCTTGTAAGGCTGATCCCCAGACATCCTGGTGGCCTGCTGCATGGCCCACTGAGACATGTCTGCATTCCCTATTGTTGGACATGCTTGTACTTCTTATGGCCATATACAAAGTATTCTAACTCAAAGGTTACTGTCCGTGTGTAGAACACAATAAAAGGGGGCCTGGCCTGAACTATACTGTTGGGAAAGTCTTCCCTATCTCTGGGTTGTGGTACTTCTCTTTAGCTGCTATCCTGACCTGGCACTGGAACTCCCCCAGAATCCCATGCTCCTTTCCTATATCAAAACATCAACATTATTACAAGGTTGTTTCTTTCTTTTGATGAAGACACTTTATTATAGAATTGCATCATAATAGTACATTGCTAAGACGCAGGGTAATCGTACCGTTGCATGAATAAATTGTATGGTAATAGTACAGAGAACTGACTGCTGTATACAAACTTCCAAAGTGATTATACAGTGAGACTAATAACTTGTACAAGAATGGGTTTCAGCAGACAATTGTAAGAGTGAATGCTCATTCAAATTCCAATTTGTCTCTATGCTGAAACCTCATTTCACTCTTATTTGAATTAAGCCTGAAATTGAATCAGATGCAGAGGAAAGCATATATCAAAATATCATGGCATGGTATGATTATATTATCTGATTAACCCAAGGGCCACTGTGTTAATGGACTATTGTTAGGGTTTTTTAAAGTGACATAGCAAAAACACACAGTCTTTGTGAACAGTGCAGCCTGTTTATTGTCCCTCTGTATAGCCTTTTGTTTTACTGCTGAGTGTGTGTGTGCTAAACTGAATAACTATTATATAAACAATGTAAAAGGATTTCATACACCCACACAGTTTGCGTAGGCAAATCATTTATTAAAATCTAATTGAAGGTAACCTATATTAGCAAAGTTTGCTTTTATAGGTCAAAATTATCTTGCAAACCCATAGAAGCTTAAACTTCAAAACCAATTTTACACCCATTGTTATTACCATTCTCCCTTTTTCCATGTGAATATACATTCATCCCATAATAGAGACAACCCTTAATACAAAACTGGAGCAAATTTAGTGCTATTTTGCTTGCCCTAGTTTTGCACACAAAACCTTTATTATCTCACGTTCAGGCAAATAAGTTATCATTAGCGCTAATGGTTTGTAATTCTGTTTTCTTAAAAGTGCAGTTGTTTTTTTTGCCCAGGAATAGGGAGAGGGGCAGAGCTGAAATGCGCTATTCTCAGCCCCGGGGACTCCCTAGTTAACGAGATTTACAGTACAGAATACTACAGGATGTAGCACCGGTTCCTCTGCTCCAGGATTTGCCAAGTCTTTGCCAGCCAGACTTTATAGGGCTTTTGCTAGAGAGAAAGAGAGAGTTTGTCATATTGAGCAGAGTACCCATTTACACATATACCTTTCTCTTCAGCCCTTCAAAATTAAAGTGAAAATATGCAATTTCTGCCAAATTATTGTTAGTTTTTGAGCCCTGTAAAATGTCATGATTTTGGGGAAATTCACAAAAAAAAATAAACACAAAAAAATCTATCTACTTTTGGACACATTCACACATTTATTCTAGTCCCCAATATGCTTGCAGTAAAAATTCACATAAACACCCTTTTTAACCAGCAACAAATACTATAAATTACACAGAGGACCAACAAATTCACCCTTTCCCTGTTGTTAATTTGTCTTCATTTTCACACAATTAAAAAGCAACAGGTGCACAATAGCACATAGGGCACAATATAGTCTAAAAAGTGATGGAAAAACCTTACACAATCATGCTGGGAAAATGCCTGCAAAATGGTAACCGTGAGCCATGACGCGGGACATTTACACTTGCAGGAGATACCAGCACCCGATACAGAGGACTGTACCCTGGGAAACAGGGGGTCCCCAGACCTGTAATTAATGCAATTCAACCCGGAGAACCCCGGCGTCAACCCTATGTTATAAAACTAGCAAGATCGGCTGTAAGAGCTGTGCGGGGAGACACAGAGAGGGACCGCTTCTCTCTGCTCTCTCTGCGCAGCTCTTCCAGACTGGTGGCGGCGGCGGCCCCGTAGAATTAACACAGCAGGAATGGAATCCCTTTCAGAAGCAGGGACCCCCGCTGCATTAATCCTTATGAGAAATTCCGCCTGTGCTGGGCGGTGATCATGCTTCGTCGCGATCAAAGCTGCACTTGGGCCGTAGTCCACTATCTACAAGTGACGCGCAGGCGGAACTTATGGTGCTACATCTGTAGTTCTTTTGAAAGCTCCTTGTATTGTCCCCATATATATTTGTCTATCTACTCCCTTTTACGTGCTGCTTTTCTAATGTAAACAAATAATGTAAACAAATCTAAATTAGCTAGCCTCTTATAAATCAGATTTTCCACCCCCTTTATTAATCTGGTGGCTCATCTCTGTACTTTTCTGGTTCCATAATGTATTTTTTATGGAGTGGTGCCCAAAACGTTCTCCATATTCAAGGTGTGGTCTTTATAGAGGGGCATCATTATGTTTACTATCCTTCCATCCATTCCTCCATTTAATGCAATATAAGATCTTATTTGCCTTTGCAGCAACTGTCTGACATTGGGCTAAGCCTGCTGTCTACAACCACTCCTAAATCATTCTCCATCAAGGATTCACCTAATTTTTCCCCATTTAATCTGTAAGTCATCTGTTTATTCTTGTTTCCCAAATGCATAACCTTACATTTCTTTGAATTAAGTGTCATCTGCCATTTACCTGCCCAATTTTCCAGTATATCCAAGTCCTTCTGGAAATACATTACATCCTGCTCTGATTCTAGTACCTTACACAATTTAGTGTTGTCAGCAAAGATTGAGACTTTGCCCTCTGTGCTAACCTCAAGGTCATTAATATAGAAGTAAAAAAGCAGGGGTCCCAGTACCGATCCTTGACAGAAATGGTTTCAGTAGACTATAGTTTTAATTAGTCTATAATGTCTCATCTGCTGTCACAACCCATGTCTCTGTGCACCCTACTTAATTTCTGTACTTTTACCAAGGTTTTTTTCATGTCGGTAGGGGCGTGACATGTAGCTCCTAATATTTATTTTGAAGAATCCTTTATTTGGAAGTTGTATAAACATTTTACAAACTGTGGTTGCAATCATAGACTCAGAAGATAAATTCACTCAATGAGCAGCAAGAATTTAGTGTCTCTCTCTAAGCAAAATAGTTAACTTTGGTTGGTGTGCCAGTGTGATCCTTCTCATGGACTCATAAAAGTCCCAAGCATTGTGTGTGTCCTTCTAATGCCATCAGTGTCAAATGTTGGAACTTGGGCACCATGTGACCTGATTATAATAACCTTGTTTGATTTCAAGGAGGAAGATTGTTTTAACATTTCTGGCTTTCAACTGCACTAATCCTGTGTTACTAGAGTTGAAAGCGGATCTTGATCTGCAAATGCTCTGGATGCCAAGTTTTTGTCCTTTTAATACCAGTGTGTTCTCAGGCAAGATGCAGCAAGCAGAGCACAACTACCATGTAATAAGAAGGTTCCATCTGAATCTGCTGCATAACCACTCACCTGCAGTATGGCAGCAGCAGACCTGCTGACCATCTCAAGAGCTCCTGTAGCAATGTGTATAGGGCACAGGTCAGTTCAATATTCTTTGCTTTAGTAAGTGATATAGGGCAGGTGGAAGGGAGAGGATCACATCTACTGTATCTTTTTAACCTCTGAATGACTGCAACTCAAGGAGAGGGTTCAATCTACTTGAACTGAATGTTAACAAGAAACATTGAAGAAGCACAGATTATAGGCAAAACGAATACACACATTTTTATTTAGACCTATATAAAATGCCTATCTATCCCCCCAAGGCTACAACTATCCCCCTAAGTAAATATATCACCTTCTTTCCCCCCCACCCCCCCCCCCCCCCCACTCTGGCTCATACCTTCTCCTTCCCAGACAGCAAACGTCCCCCCTCCTCAGGCCCATTTCTCCACCCACTCAGACCCATACCTTCTCCCCCCACCCCCCCCCAGACCCATAAATCTCCCCTCATGCCCAGGCCCACACCTTCTCCCCAGGCACATTCCTTGATCCAGGGCCACCAATAGAAATAATTTGGCTCAGTACATATGCCAGGAGCAAGGTCCCACCAACCCACCCACCAACCCATCCACACACCTAAGGTATACTTGGGGGGAAGTAAGGGGGCGCTTCCAATTATATTTGTCCTGGCCCCAATGATTTCTGTTGGAATTTTGGTCTGATAAATATAATGCAGCATTCTCTCTCCCACCCCCCTAACCAAACCACCCCTTCCCCCCCTGTACAGTTTTGCTGCTCATATGAATTCATACAAGTTGAAGCTGAGGCATGCTTTTTTTTTTTTTTTTAAAGCTTAGCACCCATTTGTGCATCTGGACCCAAGAGGCCATTTATCTTATGCCACACAGGCTTTTATTAAATGGTGAAAAGCAGTATGATGTACAGTTAACAATGTATTAATTTCCATCCATGTGAATGAAAATTGATGCATGATTTTCTGTGTTATAATATATTTTAATACACTGATTATAATGATTCATGTTTCTCAAACAATTAAATCACACTAATAAATCCATATACAGTACGGTATAAATAATGTTTGCACTAAGGACTATAATGTGTTTTTTTATTACTCTATCCATTAAGTGATAAACAATGTAATTTTTGCAGAACTATTTCCGTGCTTCATACAAGATTAGACAAATACAGGTATACATCATCAACTTGAAATTGTGAAGATTTTTTTTTCTACCAAACTTCATATTGTTATCACACAGAGGTATTCTCTGTACAATATTTAACTTATAATCTCTTAACACCTCAGACACATACCATTCTTTGATAGTCACACAGAGGATTCTGAACTGTACTGTAAATACAACTATAAAATGAATGTCACACATCAGCCTGTACCTCCACTTAGACAGTCACAGGTGAACATTTAGCACACACATACACACACACACGCGCACATCTAAACCGGACCGAAACAAGGCAACACAAATAATGTATACATTCAGTCTCACTGTCATTTGACCTATTATTTATTTTAAAACAAGGGAAGTAGTCAAAATCACATCTTTGCATATAGTATAAGTGGTATAAGTATTAAATATATGTAGGTACCTGTAACCCTCCTTGCCCACCTCTTAAGAGTTTACATCAGGATAGCTGTTATGGAAAACTGGAGCGCTTCCTCAATGTATTGATTGAACAAACGAATATGGGTTATAGAGGGTATCTCCTCAGCTAAATAGCAAAGGCATCGCCTAGGGTGAAGGACAGATCGAAGAAGGGATAATAAATTATAAAAAATACTGGCCCCAAACTCTGATGCTGCTCAATCGAAAAAAGTAACTTCCCTGGATCCTCGTCCAGTAGGTAAAAACAAAATATGGTAAGCGCAAAAGAAGAACGAGAAAAATAATAAAGATTATAAATGAGTCGTTGTCACTTTCATATATAGTGGTGGGGGGGAGGGGAAGGGAGGGGGAGGACGTGAATGGAATATGTAGTGAAAAATACAATAATAACACTCACACGGCCATGTGTGAGTGACTGCTAAAATAGCAGCACGACCTGTCTTGTATTTCCCTTACACTCCTGCTCCTCTTGCCAATACAGGATACGTTCTCTCCACGTGTACCGGTGCAAGAAAGATAATCAGGGTTGATGCTAATTTATTATGCGGACCGTGGGAGTAGGTTTATATAAATAGCGCAAAAAACACTCACATGGCTATATGTGAGTGACTGTACTTAATAGTGTAGAGATCTCACTCCTACACCAGTGAGGTACTTAAGCTTCTTAAGGATTCACCCCTTGGTATCTCTCACTCCAACACTAGGGAGCAGGGCCAGTGTGATGGTGGTGACATCAGTGCCACTGCACTGAGCCCCACAATTACAGAGACCCCACGCTCTTCCCCACAACAATTAAACTGATTGCCAGGTGAGAGCACAAGGCCTCTGTAACACTCTTACCTTCTACACAGTCTCCTCCTATCAGTGTCCCTCATCATAGTGCCCCTTTCCCGGTGGTCTCCGCAGCTGAAATGAATGTGGGGCAGCTCCAGAGACTCCCGGATTAAATCCTATTCAGTAAGAATACATTTTCTCCATCAGATGAATACTGTGGATCCCATCTCGCCACCCTTTAGCCGCAATGTAAAACTTGGAGATACCAGAATAGCTCTCAAAAAATTGAGTTTGAGCATTTTTTGAGCTACCGATCGGTTTCTCTATGTGAGAGTGTGACCGATCCAGAAGAAGCAGTTTTGTAGTGAGTTTGGCATGTTATTGGAGCTCTCTGAATAGCTACACATGCAAACTCTATGCAAAAGTGCTCAAAACTGTCGATAAGTCACTTAGCGAAGTTTACTGAATAGGCCCCATAACGTGGGTGTGGCTTAGTTCCTGCCAAGTAAACCTGGACCACATGATAGGAAGGAAAGTAAACTCTGTGACCCCACACAGTTAACACCTAGGATCAATAGCCCTTAACTAAAGTAGTCTCTAGCAGAGGGCTACATACATATTATTATGCTTGTGCATATGCATATTGGTCATGAAACAGTTAATAGTTATGTGCAGAAATCCTGGTGGCTTCAGTCAAGAATATTATAAAGGCGTTCATCCATGCTGGGGTGTAATTTCGGGGAGCCACGCTGCCCTCGGCGTGCTCCCCACTCACCCGCTCCTGTGGTTGGCACTCTCCCGACCCCCGCTCCTGCCTCCACGGGTCTCGCCGATCCCCCCGGCGGTCATCACACTTCTGGCGCACGTACCTGCTCCAGCTCCTTAGAGCCGTCCCTTCGTGAGGACGGGGGGCACGCGCAACTCACACGTGCAGGCGTGCACGGGCACGCACGCAATACACTCAGGCTCCATCCCAGGGAGCTCATCTGAGCCTTGTTACCCTGCCTCCTATCGAAGCCTCGCTTTGCACACACCTCCACGCTGCAGTTTTCCTATTGGACGCTCTCACCTACATACTGTATGCTCAGCTGTGCCACTAGCACTTTGGCTGAGCATAGTTCTAGTTTCGTTGAACTCACCTCTTCTCTGCCTCCGCAGTCTTGTCCTGTCTTGCCTTGCTGCTTATCTTCCTGTGTACCGACCCAGCTTTCCACGACCATCCACTCTTCTCCAAACATGACCTTGGCATCCGGACTAACGACCATTCTGCTCTCTCCTACCCTGATCTCGGCAAATGGACCACGACTGTACTCTCTCCAATCCCTGACTCGGCTAATAGTACCTGCAACATTCCTGAACCACGGTGCTGAGGTGGAAATGGATATTACGCCACCCACAGCCACGGGTGCGCATCTGGAGTGTGGAGTAAGTCGGAATAGCCGGTCGGGATTGAAGAGGTACGGGTCATCGTTATACTTGTGCCTCTGTCCTGCCTGTGCCTGCCAAAATCTCGGCCCGACCAACTCTCTGTTGTCTATCCTTCAACCAGTTTTCAATCCAGGTACAAATAATTTTTCCAAGTCCAGTTTGCTTTATTTTGTACACGAACCGCTTGTGTGGAACGGTATCAAAATCCTTTGCAAAATCTAAGTAGCTACACACAAAAAAAGCAGGATATATGTGTAGCCATGTCTAAGATTGGTGTACATATCTCTTTCTCATGCTGACAGTAAACCTGGTAAGTATGCAGGATTGCCAGCAACAATCATGAGGTTTCCCCTCACACCCTGGTGAGGTGTCATATGTCCCCAAAGGAAGTGACAACATGCAGTGTGTTCCCACTTAGTGATACAGAGCATGTTTGTTCTCTGGGGGGGGGTGATATAAGACACAGCACTGCCTAAAGTTAGGAGTTCAGTTTCCTGTTGTTGTGCTGCTCTGTTCACTGAGAGGCACGTGAAGGTCTGCAACAATGTTGCAGTGTCTCCTGCTAGCTGTGAGTCAGTGAGCATACGCAGCAGAGTTAGAGGAGCTGAGAGAGACAAAGCAGCTCAGGAGAGGAGCTGACAGCAGCCAGAGAAGCTGGAAAATCTCTCTGAGAGTAGAGGTGGAAAGCAGATCTATTAGAGAAGGGACCTTCCTAATGGAATGCTGCAAGGAGATGAGTGGCTGAGCTGTTATCTGTGAGGGGCAGCTTGCCCATACCACCATCAATAAAGATGCCCTGTTCGAATATACCTCCACTGTGTGAGTGTGAAGTTACTCAGCAGTGGATGGCACCACCAAGAAGGAGTCCCTCACCAGGACCATCTCCCTGTGGAAGCACAGATCCTGATGAGGTGGAGGCGCTGCACTGGATATAGGTAGGACTCGCACACACTACCTCAGCTACCTGTCTGGATGACATCCCCTAATACCATCAAGCGGGAGACTCAGGAGCCCTGTTGCCTACAGGTGCACCACCAGACACGAACATGTAATGGGGACTGGTTAGACTACCCGGGCCAATGTGAGATTGGGGGGGGGGGAAACCCGTTACATATGCAACTTGGGATGCCCCAAAAAAGGGGGCAAACAATAAGTAACAAAAAAGAATTGAGTGCTACAGGCAAGGAACCCAGTCAGGGTAACTACATGTAATACAAGAGGGAGCTGTGCACACCAATAAGAGATGCAAGACAAACTCAGTGCAAAAAAAATATTTTAATGACTGGGCACAACAAAACACAAAAAAGTCAAGATACATGCGACTTGGAATGCCCCAACTACCTGGGGACAAAAGCAAAAAATATATATATACATTATATTTTTATATATATACATATAAATATATATAAATATATATATATATATATATATATATATATATATATATATATATATATATATATACTGTACACATATATATATATATATATATATATATATATATATATATATATGCTGCAGACAGAGAGAAACCTAGTCAGGGTAACTGCATATAGAACAAAAAGGGGTAGCTGAGCACACCAAGCCAATGATGCAATATAATTACAAAAAGATAATTTTATTGACAGTCCCAAACCATCCGATGTTTTTCGGTGTCAAAAACACCTTCTTCAGGGATGGGCACCGTCATATAACATCCATAACATCCAACGTTTTGTGCCTAGCATCCCTGTTTCGGTAGACCACATCAACTGAATTACCCTGGTCTAAATTCCTACTTACCGCCTCAAAGAAACTAATAAGGTTAGTTTGGCATGACCTATCCTTCATAAATCCATGCTGACTATTACTACTGTAATAATTTTATAATCCATTAGGTATTCCTGAATATTATCCCATACTAATGTATGTTGTTATATTGTTGTACTTTTCTTTACTGTACAATAAATTAGTACTTGTTATTCATAAGCACTTCAAAAAATATGTGTAGCCCCCTTTTCCCGTGTCTAAGGGAGCTACATGTGCTGCCGTTACCTGTTGCTCACAGAAGGCCTGAGCCTCTGCAGCTGGGAGCCTGGGGTGATCTCTCGTTCTCCTCGGTGCAGCACCTCCACCTGAGTGGAAGTTAGATTTTGTCGGCTGGTGTTTACTTTGAGCTTTCATTTATTTCATAATGGTTTGGTTTTGGTGTTTTAATTGTGAATTGTGGTCTTTATTTTGGATTGGATTAATTGATTGTTGGTAATTTAGTTCTGTTTACTTCTTGATTTGTTTTTATTTTCTGATTGTTTGGATGGCATTGGATCTTGTTTGTGATTGTTTTTTTTAGGTTGACCATTGACAAGCATAGTGTTAAATGATGCACAGATTATATGGGCATCATGAACCCACAGTGCCATTCAATTGTTTTATTGGCATTTGTTATGTATTTAATTGGCTATGTGCAGTATTTTATTTTGCTATGTTGTGTGTTTTATTTTGCTATCGGCTGTATTTGATTTTGTTATGTGCTGTATTTGATTTTGATATGTGCTGTGTTTGATATGGCTTTGTAATGTTTTTTATTTGGGCCTTTTTTTAATCCTTCACCATTTCTTGGTATATTGGTCAACCATGCCCATATTATATGGGCGTGATGTACCTACTGTACCAATGAATGGGTGAAGGGTGGGGGTAGTTGCCTGGAGAGGGTGGTTAGGCCTCTTGAGGGGGTAGTGGCAGAGGGTGGGTTAACCCCTTAATTACTTTCACGGTTATTAACCGCTAAGGTGATTAAGGGGCTGGGGGACATGGACCTGCAGTAAGCTGACGAGGACGCCCTTCATATTGCCAGGGGTAAGTATAACTGTTTTTATTTACTTATTTATGCTTCATGGCTAATGTTGTGTTTAATAATGGGCAAATAATCTGGATAATAGTTATTTTGCCCATTACTGTACTGTATGTGTTTTGGTGGGGGGGGGGGGGGGGAGGGGGTGTATGTATTGAAATGTAGGACATGTTTTTTTTTTTTAAATACAGGATTGGTACCGCAGGCCAGGGGGACCACCGGACACTCACAGGGACCATCCGAGGACCCCCGTAAGCCCACAGGGACCACCTGAGGACCCACGGACACATGCGGGGAAGAACCGGGGACTCCAAAGCTCTGGGGGCCCCGGGGACCTGCAGGGACCACCCGAGGGCCCCCAGACCCCATGGGAAAAACCCAAACGCCCCCAGACACCCTTGTGAAAACCTGAGGGCCCCCATACACCCGTGGGGACGACCCAGGGACCCCTAGACATCCACGAAGACCACCCATGGACCAGGTTGGGGCATGCGGGACCACCTGGAGGCCACCGAGCCTAGCAGGGACTACCCGAGGGCCTCCAGACATCTGTTGGTACCCCCTGGGGTGAACTGTGGGACCTGCGAACACCCATGGGGACCACCCGGGGACCCCCATCGGCCTATGGTATTAATCCTGTGTAAAATAAATAAATAAATAATGGTTTTATGTGGGGTCACAAGGTGGGTGGGTTGTGTATTGTTGTTTATTAAATATTGTAATGGTTTATTGGGGGCCTAGGACGTTGGTAGTGGGTCTGTTGTGTGTATTTTTTTTATTGTGGGTAGCGGGGGTGGGTGAAGGGGGTATTGTCCCGAAGGATGGGTGTTTAGGCCTACCGGGTGGGTAGTGGGGGAGGGTGGGTTAACCCCTTAATTACAATAGCGGTTACTAACCGCTAAGGTGATTAAGGGTTAGGGGACATTACTGTAGATTGTCTTTTTTTTATTGTTCTGTTTTGTTTGTAGCAACGGAGGACATGGACGGTGATGAGGATGGCCTTCATCGTGGCAGCCTGACAGGGGTGAGTGCAAGATTTATTTACTTTATTTATCCTGCTTAATGTTGTATTTTAAATGGGCAAATGCACTATTATCCATATCTGGATAATAGTAATTTTGCCCATTACTGTACTGTATGTGTTAGGGGGCAGGGTTGGGGGGTATATTTATTTAAAAGTATTGTTTATTTTTTGGGTTGGTAACGCAGGCCAGCGGGGACCACCGGACTCCCGCGGGGATCACCCAAAGGCGCCGGACTCCCGCGGGGATAACCTGGGGTCTCCCGCGGTGATCACCCGGGGACACCCGCCGGCCTGTTGTATTAATAGTGTACCGAAAAAAGGTAAACAAAGATTTTTTGACTGTGTTCACTTCTTTTGCGCCAGCCTTCAGCTCGCGCGTTAATCTGGCGTGTTTTGAAAGCACAATTGACATCACTGCTTAGTGAATCCCGCTGACTGGCAAAAAACGGTGCATTTGCCGTTTTTTACCTGATCAGATGTGTTTTTTTTCACCGGGCTGAAAAAATGCCTTTCAATGCCGATAAAGCACTGTTATCACTGCTTAGTGAATCGCGCAGCAGACAGTATCGGCCTTAAAAGCCACTTAGCGCTCTTAAAAGCAGTTATCACTGCTTAGTGCATCGCCGCCTTAGTCTGGTAGAGAAAACTACCATTCATATGCAGTCCATTGTGTCCCAATATTCTCGTGGGCACTGCTGGCGCATACTACTTTGACGTTTTTTGCACATTTTTAGAATGAGTGCGACATTGCAGAGCAGGTAAAGTGCTGCATTATTTAGATGATTTTCTCTCTCTTGGTCCTGTTGGTGTGGATCTTTGCTTTTATTTGTTGAATACATTTAAATCCTTTCCTTCTTTTGTTGGGGTTCCTTTGGCGGAAGATAATCAGAGGGCCCAGTATCTGTGTTATTGTTTTTAAACATCGCATTGGGACATCAACCGTACATATGTCACGCATGTGCAACCATTGATTAGATCAGGGGTGTGCAAACATTTTTTGCTGTGCCCCCCCTGCCTGCTCAACCCGTTGTTGCGCCCCAACCCCCTTAGCTCACGCGGCGTCAAATAGCGTCACGTGACCTGCTGCGTCTTTTGACGTCACGTTACCATGGCAACCGTGATGTCACATGACCCCACGGCGTCATTTGATGCCGCGTTGCGTAGGTCACACGTCCTGATGCAGACTGAATCTCGGTAAATAGAGGTTGCAGAGGCCTCGCGCTGTCACTCGGCATTTTATTTAAATGCTTTGGGGAAGAGCGCGGGATCTCTACAACCACCCATGCCCCCCCCAAAAAATCTCATGCCCCCCAGTTTTCGCACCGCTGGATTAGATCATTGTTTTGTTTCCTCTTTTTTCTATGTAGCCAGGTTCCCCCTTGGTCCCTTGTACCTGGCTGTGGCCGGTTGCGCGGGTGCTCTGGTGATGTCACGACCCCAGTACTGAGATGGGAACGGTATGATACCACAAACCCACAGCAGTGGGAGCAAGCCCGGAGTGTGGTATATCATTGCTGGGCCTGTTGGAAGAGTTGTTAGTATATACTTGCAACGCTTGGGGAGTGTCCGTGAGAATAGTCATGTCCGTTTGCCAATGTTCAGGGGATCCAGAGAGTAGAGTCGTCAGAGAGCAAGCCAGGTCCTAGGAAGCCAGAGGTCAGCGAAGTCGTATGCGTAGCAGGGTTCAAGGGGTTACCAGAGAGAAGAGTAGTCCAGGGAGAGCAGTCCAGCAAAGCCAGGGAAATCCAAAGTAACACAGGAGCAGGTATTCACAGGAGCACAGAGGGAGAACAGCATAGGACAGGTACACACAGGGAAACAGGAACTATGCAGAGCGAGGAAGAGGTGGACAGACAGGGATTATAAAGGGAGGTGCACCAATGGCAGAGAGGGGAGGAGTAGAGAGAGAAGTGGGAGAAGCAAGAGATAGGTCAGGGAGAGAAGAGGAGGAGACAGAAGGGGCAGTCAGGGGAATGGCCTGAACAGCTTGGGAGGCGGAGACAGGGAAATCCTGATATGAAGAGTCTGTGCGTGCGCATCCCCAGCTTACAGGGGACACAGGCTGTAACACAGGCGCGGCCCGCACGGAGCAGGGGAAGACAGCAGGAGGGGGACCGAGCCAAGCAGAGGGGAACGCGGGCGAGGACTGTGCCCGTGCGATGGCCAGCAAGGGTAGAGAGGAGCATGCACCGGACGCATCACTAGGCGCGCGGAACGCCGCGCCGCGGGCATCACGCGCGGAGGAAGCAATGGGACAGATGGCACCACAGGTGAAGGTAAAGGAGCTACCATGGGGGAGAGGGAGCGGGGATGATTACAGCAGGGGCTGCGGGTGCGCGTGGGTATGCGAGACCTGCGGGGAACGCGCTGCAGCAAGGGGAGAGAGGTAGACGGTGAAGGAGAGGAGTGGGAAGGGGCAGAAAGGACAATGGGAGATGGGAGAGAGGGAGAAGAAGGAATCTCCTGTGTCGTCACTGGTGAAGAGAGAGTTGCGGCGAGGATGCGGCTAGTTAGGGAGGCATGCAGGGAGCGTGACGGCTGGCGAGCGGGTCGCCGGAGCTCCACCATCTTGCCGATGCATGCACACTGAAGGCTCACGTATGCACAGGGAGCCCTATAGTTGCGATGGCCATTAGGAGATAGACTCAGCAAGGGGAACTACAATCCCCATGAGCCTCTGGGAGATAGTCACGTGGTGCGCAACAGCCAATAGGGCTGCAGTAATATCGGCAGTGATAGGAAGGATACATTTGGCGCTCATGGAGACCACGCCATTCGGAGAAGGGACACAGAGGGGTGAGGGAGTGTCTGGGTGCAGGTGGCATCCCAGACTAGGCCAGATACCCCCCATTAGGCCCCAGATAGGCCCCGACTCACAGTAGGTTGTGGCTGCTACAGGGAAAGCCCCTAGCTAGGGACATTTCCCCAGTAGCTGCTGATAGTCAGAGTATAGCACCGGTGTGGCCTGTGGTCTGGGACCAGACCATGTTGCAGTAATAAACTTTCAAAGGTGAAACCCTCCAACCGGAGTTCACCCCACGCAGAGGCGGACGCCTTCACGGATGACGTCGCTGGATCAGCAGATCCCTGATTGTTATTCGGCAGCACCCGGGTACCGATGTACACAGGCAGGTACCTCACCTAAGTGCACCAACAGTTCACGGTAGCGCTACACCATACACTTTTGGATGTGCCCAGATATTGGGGAAAGGACATCAGGGTATTGGTGCCAAGCATCTGTTGTACTTTGAGAACTCTCACTGGGTGTATTGGGATTGTATATGGTATATACTGTGTGGTATAGGCTGCCGATATATATATGCTCAGTAAAACCCGTTATTACTGTATATACCTGACTGTGTGATTACTGTTAGTATTTCTTCCTGTGAGAGGATCATCCCACTGTGCTGGGATCCCTCACAGGTGGAGGCCCTGCACCAAGGCGACCAAGCGACACCCCAGGCTCCCAGAGGCGGAGGCTCAGGCCTTCTGGTAGCCAAACAGGTAACAGCAGCATTGGTGGTTCCTTTAGTACGGGGAAGGGGCTACATCTATACAATGGAGGAAATTTAAAGGACACAGTATAATATTGGAAAGGTAGAAACCTGCTGAAAGGGGTTAACCTTGACGTGGTTGAAGGCTTAAAACGTTTTGCCAAAATATTGAACTAAATGACCCATACTTATGTGTAGAAAAAACATATAAATTAACTAAATAAGTTGTCATATTGAATGTGTATTGGGGTCTGTTTGTTTACATTCAGAAGGTAGACTGAGCTGAGGTCTGAAATACTCAAGTTATAGTGCCAGCTAACTACCCTTATTCACATAAACATGTCCACAATACATGCGTCTGAAAGGAAATCATTTTAGCAGCAAGAGTACACCAGGTACAGTAGGTACTTAAATATACTCTGCCAGAGATACAATATGTGACCATAATACTGACTTTATCCTACCCAGGCCATCTAAACAGGTCCAGTATTACTCGCAAACACTAGATTTAACCCCTATGTCCTATAGAAAGGATTATAAAAAAAAAGCAGATTAAAACATTTTCAAGGATTAAATATTAATCCTCTAATTCAAGTACTTTCACATCCACCCTGCTGTGTACTGGTTTTGAAGCCATATGTTTTTCTATCAGGGGGTCTGAAAGCATTGGATAATCTTATGCAATATTAGCATTGTTAAACTTGGGTACAGCAGTAGAATTATTGAGTAATTAGCTAACCATGTGTTAAAAAAGAATTATCTTGTGCGGCAATTAATGCACAGGCAAATACCCATTTCCCACATACTGTAACAGTGAGATTACCTGATTTTAAGCCAACTCCAGCTGTGTGGCAAAGGAAATTAAATGTCGGTCTAGTCTCTGTATGTCAGTGAGTTTGCACAGTTTGTACGGTTAAGCTCAGTGCCAAATTCCATCATTGTATGCTGTATTTGTAGACATCACATTGTTAAATTAGCTATCTACAGCAAATTAACATTTATTATAAAAAATGCAATGTAGCCTACTGTGCAATCATCACTTTGCAGGGGGTTCAACAACAGTGCAAGTGTTTCCTTTTGACAGGCTGAAGGAGGGAGATCATTTGTAGCCTAATTGACCAAGTTTGACGTTTTCTTTTATGTTTTTTAATCAGCCATGTTCTCTATAGATGGAGGGTCATTCTTTCTTACTTTTTTAGTTTAGTCATATAGTCTATTTGAACTCAGGCTCTGATATGGATTGATCTAAAGAGAATAAATTGCCATGGTCTGATAGAGTTCAGACTCTGAAGCATTAATTTCAGAGAACAAAAGTCGGAGATCAGGAAGGCTGCTTGTTCTTTTTCAAGGCACAGTGGGGCATGGTGACATCCAATACATTGTAGCAAGATAGATTATGAAATGATGTTGTCACAAGATTTAACAAGGAACAGAGTAGCAGGTGCTGGGGCGTTAAAAGGATAATCAACTATAGCGGTGGTGTCACTCTAGACTGAAAGGTTATGTTATAAAGACCCTTATTTTAACATTCACTTAATTTAATTAGCTTTGTTGCTTTCATTTTCTTTCTTAAGTAAGTCTAATATAGAAACGTTTCTAAAAATGGTTAATATTTAAAAAAAAAAAGGACCAAAAAGCTAGTCATAAGACACACTTACATAGCCGTAAGACACCCTATAACCCATTCATATGGAGCTTTATGTACAATATGCCTGTTCTTTCTTGACTCCGTGTATGTACATCATCCAACACAACCCAGATGTAATCCATTCTGTCTAGTAGAACCTTTGTAATCACCTTCATTGTGTGTACTGTATGTATATGGTGCATGTATGGTGTGTGGGTGTAAACAGTGCATGTATGGTATGTTTGTATATAACATACCTAGGGTGTATGTGTATATATGGTGCATGTGTAGTGTATATGTGTATATTTATACTGTGCATGTATCTGTGTATAAGGTTCAAATAAGGTGTGTATCATCCATGTATGGTGTATCTGTGAACATGTATGGTGTGTGATACAGTGCATTTATTATGTTTATGTGCATGTATAATGAGTGTGTGTGTGTGTGTGTGTGTGTGTGTGTGTGTGTGTGTGTGTGTGTGTGTGCGTGTGCGTGTGCGTGTGCGTGTGCGTGTGCGTGTGCGTGTGTGTGTGACAGACAGTTGTGTGTGTGTATGTGACAGACAGTTGTGTGTGTGTGTGTGTGTGTGTGTGTGTGTCAGACTGTGTGTGTGTGCGTAGGACACCAGAGGTACCCCCAATCAGTCACCCCCTCTCCACCCAGTAACACAGTCAGTCACCTCCTCCCCACCCAGTGTGTGTGATGTATAGTGTGTTCGCCCATGCATGGTGCATGCATCTGGTGTATGTTTGTGTTTATCTAGTGTGTATGGAATGCATGTCTGATGCAGGCATCTCAAGTGCATGTTTCGTATGAGTGTATGGTGGATGTAACTGGTGTATATGCATGTTTGTATGGCGCATGTATCTAGAGTGTGTGTTTATTCTTGTGTATGGTGCTTATTGCATGATATTTCTATCATGTGTAAATACATGTTTGTATTGTGCGTGTATTTGGTGTGCATGCTTATGTGTATGGTGTTTCTATGTGTGTGGACAGTGTGATTCCTGGGCCACCTGGTTGGGCGTGCCCCAAACCTAAAATTTGCCAGCCAGTCCCAATAAGAAGCAAAGTGCAATGGAAGTTTTGTCCCAAATGCACATTGGGACAAAGAGAAACCTTATGGAATATAAAGATGGCTATGAATTTGTAAGGGATGGTAGGTTTCAAAACATTTGGTAGGTGGCCCTGTGGTTTATGTAATAATGTTGCAGATATAATTTTTTCTCATGCAATACAACTCACAGTGTAAATCACAGATGGAAACAAGGTAGTGATACATATAATGAAACTCTTTGCATAGTAGGTTCTCAAATCCTTTACTTTATCAGGATTAAAACCAGGAGAAAGGAATTACAAAATGTTTTCTTAAGCATTAATATACAAATTCTTAGCCGTGTCTAGTTTATTAATAGTATTGCAGCCTTAACACTGTAAGATTAAAATTGGCAGTACATTGCAGTACACTGTAGGAGCCTACAATGAAATAGTTTGAAAAGTTCCAGGGTATTCACATTGACCATCACACGTGTGATTACTTAATACTTCACAGGTCATCCCAGGTCATTGAAGGATTGAAAAAAAAACTTTATATTTTCACTTGCAAGAGAAATACCGTATGTAGCAGGAGGAAAAAACATACTTTGGTAGTTTTAATTAATAAAAGTTGTGTCCCTTTATCTGCATCATTTTGAATTTCCATACTAAAATGTAGCATATTACTTATGGGTTGATTACTTTTCCCTCTTTCACCTTGATCATACCTTTCTATAAGTACGTGGAGTAGTGCCAGGATATAGCTATAACAATCTAACAATTTATATGTATGCAAATACAGTATGACATCGAAGGCCCGGATACATCAACCGCCGTTAAAATGGATTTAATATCGCACCCACCGAAATAACAAATACTGCGTCTTATTACCACAATTTTATGATGGTTTACATCAACATTGTGATAATAATTTAGTGAGTGCGGTATTTAATTCTCCCCCTCCCCCCACTATCGGCGGCCCTGCCTTGATCAGTCCTCCAATCTCCCTAAATTATTATTATTTATTTACCCTAATTTATATTGTTTACCTTCTCTGGGGTGTCAACCCTGTTTCAGATCTTTGGCTCAGCTGAAAAAGGCATACTTTCCCTTCCAGACCATTAGTAATGTCACTAATAAAGATATTAAATAGCACTGGTCCCAGCACAGATCCCTGAGGTACGCCACTTGTCACCTTCCCTGCTCTGAATGCCGTCCCTGTACCACAATTCTCTGCCGCCTATTCTTCCACCAATGTCTTATCCATTCATCTACCTAACAATCCAATCCCAAGCATAGCCCCTCCCAAGCAGTGCAAGATCTCTGTAACATTTTCCTGTTTGTCATAATTTGTTGCCAATATTCCCAGCAGTTTGAGCTGTAAACTGTAACAATAGATAATGTTATCGTAGTAATATAAGGATACATTGTAGCTGTTCAGTTACACTGACTAAAGCATTTATGTTGTTAACACTATAACGAGTTTGATAGATTTATAACGGGAGCATCAAACGATTAGCAGACAACCGTGGAGAGAAGCTGCAGCCACTGCCAGAGGTTTGCAGAACTTCAAGCGGACACTTGCCTCATTACTGAGACCACCAGGCAGTCCAGTGGACACCCGGGAAAAGCGTTGCCCTGACATCTGGCATCCAGCCAGCAGCAACTGCAGGAGGAGTGAAATTTTAGACTTTTTTCAGACAATTATACCTTTTTTTGTGAGTGCACATTATTGTATTGTTTATGTTCATTTAAAGTAACATATATAAAGTGTTTATTTGAATTGCAACCTTCACATTTTTTTACTTCTTTCTGAGGTGCTCTATATACAAGAGGAGTGGTATCCTCTCTTGTGGGGCAGCATTAACCATCAACCGGTTAGGAGATAATATCACACTCAAGAGGACTTTATTTTACATCTAATAACCTCTTACATTTGTCAAAGTACTTTGGGTGGAGATACAGCAACCAACACTCAGGGAACTGACAAGGAGCCTGTATCTGTGCAAGCTATCAGTCTGCATGTCTAAGGCTAAGGCCCCGCTCCCAGAGTCAGCGCGCCCGCACTACAGACAGGCGGGGCGCTGACATACAAAGACCGCGATATGCGGTCTGTAGGGAGCGGGAGCCGGAGCGGGAGGTGGGCGGGAGTGGGAGGCTTGAGCGGGAGGGGGGGCGTGGCTTGAGCAGAGGGACCCACTACTCTCCCCCCCCCCTCCACGCCTCGGGCTGCTGATTGAAGGTAAGTAAAGCAACACACACACACACATACACACAGGCAGGCACACACACACGCAGGCACTCATACACACACACACACACACACAGACAGACAGGCACTCAGACACACACACACACACACACACACTCAGACAGAGGCAGGCACACACGCACTCAGACACACACACAGACAGGCACTCACGCTGCTTTCACTCCACACTCCTCCCCGCTCCCCGAAGCCTCTCCTCCTCCCGAAGCCTCCCCTCCCCATTGGCTCACAGCCACACCACGTGACGCGTCAACGCTAGGGATCACCATTCTCTTGTATCCCATAGCGGCTGACGCGCCACAGCGTGTAGTAAGCTGTGCAGCCAGGGGGGACCGGGACCGGCTCCGCAGGATTCCCCTGCTGGTGGGGAACTCGCGTGTGGCCGCCCGCGCCACCGAGCACAGCGGGCCCAAGGCCTAAGGGACATTGCTATCAGTGGTTATATGCATATGAACAATTGTATGTATCCCAACAATAATAACTTACTCAGTTTCATTTTACTGTGTTGTGTTATTGAAGGGTCATATTTGGTCGTTTGTCTACACTCCTTCAGATACACATATGTGTATTCTGGTAGTACTCATGTAGAATAGTTCATATTGTACCTAGCGCACCCCTTATGCACTAAGGTGCATGAACACCTACACATCATTGTTCTTTCTTGCACCAAACGATTGCCAGCTTAGAAAAGAATGTAGAATGATACATTGCCACATGCTTTATATACAGGGCCACAGACAGATTTCCCAGGGCCCAGGAATACAGTTCTGACCAGGCCCCCCTCTCTCCACCGTCGGCAGTGTTGCGAGCCCCATTTCACACCTTGCGAGTCCCCTCTATTTTCCTCCCTCTTCCCATGTTTTTCTCTCCCCTCTGTCTCACCTCTCACTCTCCCCCTCCATTAATTACCTCACTCCCACTCTCACTCAATCCCTTCCCCCCACCTCACATGTATGTCTCTCCTGCGTATCAGTCTTGTTCTCTCTTTTCCTCACTCACCCCCACTCTCCTCTCACTCCCCCGTGTCAATTACCCAATTTTCACTCAGCCTCCCTTCGCACACTCATTCCCTCCCCCCACAAAATCTATACCAACAAACCCCACCCCAATGCAAAAAACTTCCCACCCCCAAATACATACAAAAATCCCCTCCCCCCAATATATATGTAGCCCCCTTTCCCCGTATCTAAGGGAACTATGCGTTCTGCTGCTTCCCTGTGTGGCTTACAGGAGGCCCAGGCCTCTGCCGCTGGGATTCTGGGATGGTCTTGTTCCTCTGACTACAGTGCCTCCACCTGGGAGGGATCCTAGCATAGCAGGATAACCCCTCACAGGAACCAATACAGTCTGTAATTACACACACAGAATATATAATAGGAGTCTTTAGTGAACACACACAATATAACACAAAATATGTAAGGCCCCCACAATGCAGAACTCGAACTATAAACACCATCCCGGTTGGAACGCCCCAAAGTACTGATGTGCCATGGGCACCTAACCACCCTGGTGTCCACAGAGCCAGGTCCACCCAAAGAGTGTGTGGAGTAGCGCTACCCACTGTGTATGGTCTTTGTGCACGTTGGGTACCTTCCTGGTGTTAGACAGACCAGGCTGACTTGGATAGTGGATCCGCCGAACTGCAACGTGGTACCACACCATGATCTACCGGATCCTCTCCTGTCTGTAGGTGTCCGTCTCTTGAGGGAGCTCCCACTGGAGGGTGTCCTTTAATGTCTATGGTTGCCTGTGGTCTGGTCCCAGACCGCGCATCCCGCGTGGCATCCGTCACCAGTGCACTAACACAATAAGTGCTATTGGGAAAGAGTCCCTATCTGAGGGCCTTCCCTACAGCACAACAAGCTATAGGATGGTCGTGGCCTAGTTGGGACCTATGGGGTTATCTGGCCTAGTCCAGAGGAGAACTCCTCCCTGGATACTACCTTACCCCTTGCCGTCCTGTTCCTGACTGGCGTGGTCCCTCTGTTCGCGCCACTAATGTATCTCCAGCCTGCCGTGCATTCGTGAGCCATATTGGCTCTGCTCATCCATGTGGTGAGCAGCCCCTGGGGCTGCTGGGACATGTACTCCTGTACAGATCCTCTACCAGCCTTTACCTGCAGGCCTCTTCCACTCTGTCCCACATGCTTGCAATGCTGGTGCGCCGGGCCCCCCTCTGCTCCTGCACGCCGGAAGCTGAGCCAAGCTTACTTCCGGTGCGCTGATGTCACCGAGTCCCGTCATGTGCCGGCGTTTGAAGCTCAACGTGGGACAGAGATGGAAGAGGCCTGCAGCTGATGGAGAGATGGGTCCCGGCAGCCGGGCCTGGCCAGGGGTCGGGTCCAACGTGCAGCGCCGGCCGCCCCTTCCCCCCCCCCCCCCCAGATTCCAGGCCGCCTGTCCCTTCTGTTCCCCCCCACCCCCCTATCGGCGGTCCTGTTTACATATACAAATAAGAAGGGGAAAAAAGGGGTGGGAGGGTAGTATTGATGCTTTTACTTATATACCTGTAAAAAGGTTTTGTCCATGTTCTTTACTGACAAAGCATTTTTTTTTCTTCTGCTTGGGCCTTTGCACATCTGATTATTTGGTTCGCCTCTATCTGCCTAGTCTGATATAGTTCTCTATCTTCCTTCCTTTGAATTTTTCTTATATTTCCTAAACGTCGTCTTTGCAGCTTTTACAATACCTGCCTCCTTCTTGGAGAACCATATTGGCTTTATTTTTCACTAACCTGCATGACACAAATGTATGTTGCTTTTAGTATTGCATCTTTTCATTTTTCCCACTGCTCTTGCACTCCCTTAAAATGTATCCACCCTGCCAAATAATTCCTTAAATAATTTCCCATTTGTGAAAAGTCAGTTATCCTAAAATCAAAATTTTGTGTGGTATGACTCAACCTGTCTTTTTACTAAACCACACTGATTGTTGATCACTGGAACCCAAGCACTCGCCCACAATTATATTTGATACTATGTCCCCATTTGTATCAAATTCAGTATTGCTTCCAATTGCTTGAGAGATTCTCCTAGCAAGTGTATCGGTGTTTCCCCCACCCTCTGGGAGATTTTCCCTGCTACCAGGTGTGTAGTGCTGGTACCTGCTGGCTTACAGGATACTGAGGTGTCCGCCGATGGTGTTGGGGACATCAGGACGGGCTTCTGGGGGATTAGCTGGTTCATGCTCACTCTAGTGTCAGCGCCTCATCTCTTGCAGGCTCCAAGAATATGAAGGCAATCCCTGCAGGAGAATCACACTCTACTCCCCCTGATTGCACGCAAGGCAGGAGTATATTTTAACTGGAATGGTCTGTATTGCTTACAGTCAGTATCAGCAAACACTGCACAGCAACACTTTAAGGCCTCTCACCCTCTGAATGGCTGGACATCAACCACTGGCCTAGGCCACCAAGGGCAGACCAAACTCTTCCCTGACTCCCTAATAGAGCCAGAGGTAAAGTACTTAACCCCACTCCCAAAGGGGAGGGGACAGCAGGTGCCAGAGTCCTGTACACCTCTGTGTGGTACCAGTCTTTCTCAAGGGGTGAGATAATGGACTCAATTTGGTGTTGCAGCCCCTTAAGTAAAGAGGAGGAAGGTCCAAGTTCTGAGCCCCTTATTGGGCATAACATAGGTCTTAGCCCACCTCCTCCCCTGTCACTCAAGGGAGTTGCTGCTGGTGGGGAAAACCCAGGATTGGTCCTGACACTGCCTGCACTGTTACCAGGGCTTAAATGGCAGGGAGGGCAGATACGTAGCCAAAGCCAAACATAGCTACACAAGGATGTCCCTGCTTCTGGGTGACCCTGCAAAAGACACAGGCCAGTCCACATCTGGCAGATTGAAGTCTCCTACACTGATTACCGCATTTGCTCGATTATAGGGCAACCCTGAATATAAGGTGAACCCCTAATTTCAGTAGTAGCTGGAAAGAAAAAATTCACGCACGCATGTGCACATGCACATACATTCCCTCTGTCTATGTCTGTCTCTGTGTGTGTGTGTGTGTGTGTGTGTGTGTGTGTGTCTATGTTTGAACTTCCTGCCACAAGCAACTTGGCTGCTTCAGGCCCCCTAGGTGGAGCTTCCCCCATTTTACCCTCTTACCTCATACATCTGTGAAAAGAAAAAACAAGCGCAAATAATATCACAACAAATCAAAGGTAACACAAATGATATATTATCCTTAATGAGTGCAGCTCCCAACATAGAATTCAAACCAAATTCAATCAGCAAACGAAGGAGAAACAGGTGCGCAAATCACATCAGGACATGGAAAAGAAAGTAGAAACACAAAATAGTGCAATAATGTCTACTCCAACAAAATAGCTTCAATGTTGGAAGTTCTATAGAATTTGCACTCACGTGTTTAACGTGTAATTAAAACGTTGTGGTTGTTCAAAGTTACCAACTTATGTCTCCAGACAGGTACTCCAGATCCACATAGAGGGGGGGAAATTCCATATACAAAAAAAGGGGAAAGCAAAATAGTATAGTACTGTTTTTAATGTTAAAAACACAAAGTATTCCACTTACATAAGTGCCTTTGTTTATGAGCATTCAGACCACCCTGGGTCATAGGGTCAGACAAGGATATTCACAGCAACAGCATCTGCTCCACGGCCGTCACAGCAGGTACTGGGCTGATTAAAGTTGTCCTCCACTCTAGATGTCATCAACAAGGGCTCCTTAGTAGTCACTGATATCTCCCAACGCGCGTTTCCACTGCAAAGTCTTCATCAGGGGCTTACCTCATACATCTGACTGCTTATTAGCTTGCAAAGTGGACGGGACCTGATTATAAGGCAATTATGTACTTTTCAACTTAACTTTACTGAAAAAAACCTCACCTTCCAATCGGGCAAAAACTTCTCCTTTAATCATCTTACTTTTCTCCTCTATTAACACCCTTATGACAACCTTCTCATCAGTTACTAGGGTTACCCAAAGTATCTCAGTATTTTCTACAGTACCCTGTACTAAAGTAGCCATTACATTGTACTTTGCATAAAGGAAAACTACTCCCCCGTCCTTCCCACCCTGTCCTTTCTAACTATAGTATAATCTGGTACAGTCCTGATTTTCATTTTTCCTTGACTCAATAACCAATTCCTCCCTTTTCATCATGGAGCTGCTGCCTTGATTGTCATCAAGGAAAGAACATTCAATCTTGGTTAAAGCAGCAACGGCCAAGTCCATTCTAAGTTTCCTTTGTTTTAAAACGTAATTTGCCTTTGCACACGTTATTTTTTAAAATACATTACTGACAAATCAATTAAGCTACATATTCCCTAAAAAAATTGTAGAAACATTATCTTTGAATAAAAAAAAATGTTTATAAAAAGTTAGGCTACATGAAATTAAAAGCAATATCCTGTTGTAATCACACCAACATTCAATTAGAACTAAGAATGTAAAATTAAATTTTGGGCCCTAGTATTTGTGGAGCCTCTGAAAGGTTGGAGGCCCTTGAAAGATCCAGGGCCCTGGGCTAGAGTCCTGTTAGCCTTAAGATGCAACTGGGGGGAGGTGGCAGCTATATTTATCTTGACTCATTCTATAGCCCCCCTTGGCTAGTTTAAATACTTACTAATGAAGCATCTAAACTGTTCATTGAGTATCTTAGTTCCCTTCCAAGATGGATGCAGGTTATCAATTTTATGTAGGTCCACGTCCCTCAAAACCAAATCCTTCCTCTCTATACCACTTCCTCAACCATGCATTAAAGTCTCTGCTGCCTTAGACCTGTCCCTATTTTCCTAAATTCATCCTGCATCCCCCTAGTTTCTTTCCTAGCCTTGTCATTAGTCCCTCTGGACAATGACATCTACCTCTCCTTCCTCACGTATTGCGTTAACAATTCCCACAATGTGCCCCTTATCCCACTGTAGCTCCAGGCAGGCACGTTACCTCCCTCTTTCACTCACTACCTAGATCTATACCTCCTACATTGTAATCCCCCCACAAAGAGTTGCCTCCTCTTCTGGGATCCCATTTTCCTGACTGCGTGTTTCCAATTATTTCCAGAAACCCTCACTTGCTCTTCTACTGCTGTGCTTCTGTGGTGCACTTCTGTTCTGCTAGTGCAGATGTGCGCAAACTTTCAAGCCTGCGCCCCCCTGCCTGCTTTCCTTACCTTGTTTCCGGCATCACATTATGCTGCAGGGTCACATGACGTCATGTTGTCATGACAATGTGATGTCATGTGACCCCACGGTGTCATTTGACGCTGCATTGCCATGGCGACGCTTCGCCGAAGGTAATGGAAGTTGAGGAGGCCTCACACGTTCCCCCGGCATTTAATTTAAATGCCTTGGGAAAGAGCGCAGGGCCTCTAACGCCACTCCCCCCCTAGAAAATCCTGCCCCCCCAGTTTGGGCACCCCTGTGCTAGTGCATAGCTGTTGTGGCACAGAATATGGGATGTGTCTGTGGTCCTTAACTTCCAACATCACAGAGCCCACTGTAGTCCAGACCACCCTCCTCTTTGGAAGCCTCTGAGGTAGCAGTGGCCACTCAGTTGGTGCCTGTGTTGGTAAAGAGGATACTGATGCCCTATCTATTTCAGCCTGCAATGTAGAAATCATCTCTTGCAACAGTGAGAAATGCCTACAGATGGGACAGCACCTGAATTTCAACAATGTGTCACCAAAAACAACTGCCTCTCATCCATTGCACTGTACAACACCAAACATTGTAGTATATGTATAGTATATGCATACACTAGTGACAATGCTGTGTACAACTCCTTCTTGTTTAAACTCACACTTGCAAAACCAGCTGCACTTGCCACAACGAGCTACTTTACAGGCACAGTGAGCACCACTAAGCAGTGTAACTATTTTCATTATACTAAATCTAAAATCTCTGATACATACAGGCAGAAATGTTTCTAATACAAACTGTTACCAGTATAGGCAGCTATATTTCCAGAGTAGTTATCAACTCTATGGAGCTTAATAAAGGATGTTAATTGAAAAAGTCTGTGGTTGTTGCTTTGGTGGGAAGTTGTGACTGCAAATGTGGTAAGAACTGAAGATAAAAATGGTCAGTATCCCAGGGGAAAAGCACATATGTGGGATGAGTGATCTGTTTGTTTGGACTGGGTTTCTAAGAGGGAAAAATATTGTATTGTATGTCTTTATTTATATAGCACCAAAAGTGTACTCAGCGCTTCACAAAGAATACAGTATGGGGAATTATAATAATACAATAAGCGCAGCAAAATCAGACAATAGGAAATGAAATCCCTGCTCTGAAGATCTTACAATCTAAGTGGTATGATGGGAAATTTACAGAGAATGTAGATAAGGGAATAAGTGCTGTAGATGGCAGTGCTTGGCCACAATGGGTGATAGGAGTGACTGTGTGTGTGGGACAGTAGTCATGAGTGCAGGCTGTTGGGATGCTTAATTTGTGGGGTGTTTTAAGGTCAGTATTCAATCAATATTCAATCAGAAGGTTAACACCATTTAACACCATTTACAGGGGAAGAGATGGCAGGGAGGTGTGGGTGAGATCAGGCGTGTATCCCCAGGAGCAGTAAGGAGTAGATAGAGGTTTGTGAATAGAGGATTTGTGTTGGGTGTTTTTTATTGAGGGGTAAAGAAGTTGTTGGGAGAGAGGTGTATAAATAATGGTGCAGTGGGGAGTGGGGAAGTTGGAGAGAACAGAGACAGTCACAAAGGAGTGAGGAAACAGTAAACAGACAACGCAATAGGGAGGGCATAGTGAGATGCAGGAGGAGAGACTTCCCAGTTATTGGAGGCTAGGAAGAGTACAAATAATCACAGCATTTAACAAGTCAAGCTCTCACAATTGCAAAGTTGTTGTTGTTGTTTCCTCTAATCTTCACCTCTCTGATGTTGCTCACAGCCAAGATAGGCTGCCTTAAATACTCTGATCACATGCTTTAAACTAACAATTAGGGGAGGGGTTTGCCTAATCAACTCACAGAAACATACCCAATAGTTGTTAATTAGATTTTAAGTTCTCTTTCAATTGATGGAAGAAATCAGCTCACGGAAACATACTGTACCAAATAGTTTCTTCAGTTTCTTTGCCCTTACAGTGACTGTCCTTGTTTTATGACAAGTTTTACCCCCATTTGATTAAATTGATATTTTCTTTCATTGGTGCATTTTTTTTCTTGGAACAAGAGGACAAATGAGTTGAGGCTCATTTTGTGTAAGCCCTCGAGGTTCCCCTAAAATGATTCCTTGTTGTCGTGGAATTGGGGGGCTGCGTGCGTTTTTTTGGGGGTTGGCATGCTAAACTTAGTAACCCGGTGGGAGGATTAGATGGAACTAGGCAGCCAGTTTGCTGCTAACCCATTTCAGAGCCACACACACACATGTCCATGTGGGTAAGCGTGTGCGTAACACATAAGTCTGTTTGGTATACTTTGGATCTGCTTGGCTCATTCTCTCCAAGTCCTGTTTTCAGTATCACCATGTCAGTCACATCCTTTTCAGTTGTGACTCTTTCCACTGCCCAAATTCTTCAAAATAGGGCCACATGCATGAATTGCAGAGACCTGCCATCAATGGCCAACGAATCCACAGAAGCCCCACAGACACAAACGTAACACTAACCAAACAAACAGGAAACTTAGTTGATCTTGGGTAACAAGGAAGCATTATATCGTAATGCAATTTGAAGGAGTTTTGCTGCTTTAAACTTAGAAAAACTCAGCTGAAGTCCTTACATGTAGAAGACAGTACAGATACCGAAAGCTTGAGTGTTAAATGTCCCTGTGAAGTGTCTGCTGGACTAACACAGAACCTGAGTGTTAAATGTCCCTGATTCATGTAATTGATTAAATTCACATGCATACAGTATGCTGATGGATTTAACACTGTGTTGCTACAAGATTTGACCATCCTCTGTAAAAATATTACATGTACAGTCTGCGTGATCAGTGATTAATTTGACACTTTGCAACTTGTCTTCCTATGGTGCTTAATTAGCTAAGGATTGTGGCACGAATACATTATATAATTATCTTCCCGCACATGAACAAAACAGCAAGATGTCAAGTAATGTACATTTTGAAAGGGACATACAGAATTTAGTAGATGTGGTAAAAGTTTTATTTCTGGAATGCCTTTTTTTCAAATTGCTGTAGAAATAATATGAAACGTGTAGAAATTTTATAATTGTGGTTCCCTTTAAAATAAACAATACAAGCCAAGGAAATGCAAAAAAAAAGTTGAGCTTGCCATTATCTGAAATTATAATGTGGTCACATAATAATATTCACAAGTTTTACCAAGCGTATTTTGATTTTGCAGCAATATAAAAAAAATAGAAAAATATATTATGCCACAATCGACATACAGTATTAATCAATGTAATATAGCCGAGTGTTTCAACTTGAGGCCCATGGGTCAAACCTTGCCCCAGAGGACCTAGGCGTGGCCCTTGGACTGTCTGCTAATTTAATTGCAGTTGTTCAGGCAGCTAACGTAATTTATTTTATCTTGATAAATCTGGTACTGCTCTTTCCTGTTTCAAACAGAATTACGCGATGCAACAAAAGAATAGAAACATGTCTCTACATTTTTATAGGGTTGCCAGGTGTCCAGTATTGAACTGGACAGTCCTGTATTTGGACACTATGTCCAGTAAAAAAATAGAGGTAATACTGGACATGTATGTGTCCAGTATTACCTTTTTGGACTTAGTGACTTGACCGACTTGGGAGGCCGCAGGATTTCCCTGAGCAGGGAGAGAGCAGGGCTGTTGCTAGGGGGCTGTGCAGCTTCCTCCCTCCTGTTTTGCAGCTGCTAGGTAGTGTAGCCACAGAGAAGGGTGTGTGTGTGTGTCTCGGGAGCATCGCATCTTTCACCATTGTGTCCACTACAGTATTTTTGGAGAAGCCCCCTGGCAACTCTATACATGCTTTCTTCCCATTCCTTGAAATGTTCTTGAATGGAGCTGGAATCTTCCTGAGCAAGGGGAGGAAGGCATCCCAGCATATTGTCTTCAATAGAACCTAAAAAAAAAGGAAAAAAATAGGCGGTGCAAACAATGTAAAATATCTTTATATAGATGTATTAAATCAATAATAATTGAATAAAACTGTGCACTCACACATAAAAGTTAATAGTATATTCACCTGGTAGCATAATTTTCCTTTCTTGGTGATCAGCTGCGTGTCTGAGCAATCTGAATATGTAGATCAATCTTGAGCCATACAGTACGAATGCAGGATGATGGAGGTAATTTCAATCTCACAGCTGGTTGGCCTACTCAATTTTACAGACACTTCTAACCTGGCTCAGAGAGAGAAGTTTCTGAGATTGAGCCAGCATATTGGAAAAGAGCCTTTGATACTTTCCGCTGTTGTTATTCAGTGATCACATGGGTGAACTGAGTTTATTTTCCCTTACCTGATTTCGGATTTCAGAGGCTTGACAAACGAGAACCTCCCAGGTTATTCTGGCAGTGCCTTGTTGTGGTGAATGCATAATGATTGTTTTTCTGAGCTAGTTACAAGTGAGTAGATATTGTCACTAATGTGCATTTAAACCCTGGCTTACCATAATTGTAGTGCAGGTTGACAAAATAAACAAGGTTGATGTCGGAGAATGTTTTTACAAAGCATGTTAACACTTACTTGTAGGAATAAATACAGACAGAAATGTTTTTAATACAAACTGTTACCAGTATAGGCAGCTATATTTTCAGAGCAGTTATCAACTCTATGGAGCATTATAAAGGATCATAATTGAAACAGTCTGTTGTGGTAGTTGCTTCCGTGGGAAGTTTTGACTGCAAATGTGGTAATAACTGAAGATAAAAATGGACATAATCCCAGGGGAAAGGCACATATGTGGGATGAGTGATCTGTTTGTTTGGACTGTGATGCTAAGAGGGGAAAATAGCTTCTTCAGTCATGAAGAAGGGGAACCCCGCATGAGCCCTAATTCACAGCCTTCATAGCCAAAGATGGCCAATAGGACTTTAGGTCATTAAAGAACCATACCAAACTTACCAATTAAAGCATGATTCAATCATACATATCAAGATTTTCTTTTAAATTGGTAATTAACCCCTTTGAGGCCAGTTTGCTTAGGCCTACTAAAGCAGTGTCTAGGTAGCACAAAATTGGCACCAAAAAGGTTAATGGTAAAAATATATATATATATATATGTTTTTTTCCCAGGAAGAGCAGTTACCACATGGTAAATCAACCAATTTAATCTCTGATCTGGTTTATTTTCCATGTGGCTGACTACCACGTGGACAGGTCTTATACAAGGGTCCCCTACAGACAAGATATGGGGTTGTTGGACATGGTGGGGTAGAGTGGGTGGAGGGTCATGGGTGTAGGTGCCTCATGGAACGTGGTTAGGCACCTGGGTGGAGGAATGTAGGAGTTAAACCCTTGTTGGTCATATGCGTTAGTAAGGCATTGTTTATGGGGGAAGTGGGTGTAGGTAGTGTAGTGATGGGTATGTAGGTATTTTTGTAACCCCTTTGATGCCTATGCATACCTGTCAGGTATCAAAGGAGTTAAAATAAATGTCTGCCAATGGATAATGCACGGGTCAGGGGGATGTGGAGGTATGACAACTCTGACGGCCGTTTCGCTGTGAGGCTTCTTCCCGGGAGCCGGGCTGTGTGATGCTCTGACCCGTGCATGCTCTGTACAGTGTGATGCCTGCATTTATTCGAACTACAAATCCGGACTGATGCTGGGGCGCCCTACACTTGCTGCTGGTTACTATCCTGTTTTGGGACTCGAACGCAGGGGGTCTGTATTTACTGCACATTGTGCTCTACTTTGGACTTCCTCCCTACCTCATCCATTACATGCCCGCAGTGTGCTATTAGCATCAGGACTCCTCTGTACATCTTAGCATCCTTAGGGTCTCTTTCATCATGCCTCTGTTGGTTTTGGTTATATTATTTACCATCATTATCCAAGCTACCTAGGTTACTGCTGTTTATCTTTCTTTTTTTTCCCCATGTTAGTACCTTTTTTGCTTCTTATCTCATGTGCTTTATTTTGCAGCATTTAGTTATTTTCTAGTTGCTTTGCATGTAGGTTTTTGGCTAACAGGGTTATTTTTTTTATTTTTTATTTTATTTTTCATTTAGTACTGTGTTATTTGGTTTTTCCATTTATTTTTGGAGTCCCTATTCATCCTATGATCGGCCGATCGGTATTACATCTCTAGGGGAATTTATTTTCCCCTAGTTTTGTTTTGTTTAATTGGGACCCTTATTATATGGTTTTTCTCAATTTGGGTTTTTTTTGTTTAGATATTACAAGTTCCATCATTTACAGCAGTCATTTATTTTGTGGTATGTGTTTAGGTATGTTTTAGTTATTTTATCTGGGCATTACTAATAAAATCCATTTTTCTATTTTCACCATATATTTTTTGAGTGCTCCTTTTTGACCCTCTTTTCTCTTTTTGTGTTCACATATGTATTTATATAGAGATTTTTGGCCTTACTCAGGAAATTACAATAGTGACTATAGCGGTTCTCATGAATTACCATCAAAAAGACATATGGAAATGAGGTCAGTAATGCATGGTTATTGTGCACATATAATTTTTTAGAAAAAAACTGTATTAAATTGGAAAAAATATTCTGCGTTTTTTTTTCTTTTTACATAACGCGGAATATTGTCGCAGATTTCACATAAATTAGTGAATCTAGGCCTAAATTGTTTTACTGTTCTTTACTGTTTTGGTGTGTACGTAACTATGTTTCAATGGTACAAGGACATTACTTTGATAAAGCACGTTTACTCATTTCTTAAACTTATTCAAGGACAGCTCTTAAGAAAACAAAGGGTGTGTATGCTGTACATAAATACACAATGTATCACCTTGGACTCCTTTTCATAAACAATTTAAGTGTGTTACGCATAATATTCATTAAAGGGAACAAACACTTGTGCCCGTTTTTTTTTTGTTTCGTTAGCCCTTAACCTTTTGTTTATTACTGTTATTGCTGCTTCTTTGTCTCCACAATGATGTCCCTGTTTTTATTTGATATTATGCCATTAATAGATATGACCAAAAAAGGATTAATGTCAGTGAAAGATAAAGGCTTAGCTTAAACCCACTCTACCGCCATTTCTTTATTATAGAAAGTCTAAGGAATATCCCAGATATCTTGTATGGTCCAGTCAGTAGTCAATGCAGGGCTCCCAGACCCTCCAATGTGTTTTTGTCATGTCTCAGAATCGCTGTTATATTTTCCACTGTCATGATTTCATTAATCCTCTGTTTTATAGAGGGGAAGGAGGGGGGGGGCTCAATTTTTTCCCGGCTGAGGCAATGGCTGCAGCTGTGAGGATATGGGGGCATAGCTTGCGGCAGGGCCGCCAACAGAAATCATGGGGCCCAGGACAAATTAAAGGAGAAGGCCCCCCCCCCCAACCCATAGCGCACCTACCACAAAAAATTTTTTAGCGCACAACTTTAATTTAACCGTTTTCTTGTTATTGTTAATACGGGAAAAAATACATTACAATGCAATACAGATGCAACGGCTGTTATTGAAACACTTCACGCGGTGTATACCTCGGAATACCCATGTCATGCCGCGGGATTTCTTCCAACTGTACCGCCTTAAGACGCGAGTGCAGGCGAGGGCAGAAAATGGCATTTTAGTGTTCTGGCTTTTAAACAGCTGAAATTGACACAGTAGCACAGTACTGTACACATTACAATTCATTCATTTCATTGCACTTAATTGCACACAATCCATGAAATTCAAACAAAGCAACCGCAATAAACACGTGTGCCTGGGGCGATTGGCCGCGTTAGTGCCGCGTGGAGTACAGCAGCGCACACAAAAACGGCGCTGGGATTTGTTCAAATAACGGCCGCTTCATCTGTATGTTTATTTTAATATTTTCAACAAAAGACAAAGATACCCAATGCTACATCCAATGTGACAAAAGGCCTGGGGGGATTCAGTATGGGGGCCTGGAGGGAGTTAAAATATGGGCTTGGGGGGGTTAAATATGGGCCTTGGTGGGTTAAATGTGGGCCTCGGGGGTTTCAATATGGGCCAGGGGGCTACATATACAGTACTGTACACACATATATGCAGTGCTTGACAAATCACCCAAAAATCTACTCGCCGAACCAAAAATTCTACTCACCACCTAGCCCTGTACCTAGCCCCACCCCACTTTTAAAACATGGAATACATTCTTGATAAGAATTGTGTGTGAGTGTGTGACCGGCTGACTGGGTGGGTGACTGACTGGGTGACTGGGTAGGGTGAGTGAATGGGTGACTGGGTGGGTGACTGGGTGAGTGGGTGGCCCCAATACATTTTAAAAAGACCCCATCACCCCAATACATATACAAAATACACCAACGACCCCAATACATATACAAAATAAACCCACCACCCTAATACATATACAAAATACACCAACGACCCCAATACATATACAAAATAAACCCACCACCCTAATACATATACAAAATACACCAACCACCCCTATACATATACAATATACACCCACATCCCCAATACATATACAAAATACCCCCACCACCGCAATACATATACAAAATACCCCCACCTCCCCTATACATATAAAATTCAGACTTACCTTGGGGGTGGTGTCAGGAGCGGGGCCAGTGGATGCAGAGGGAGGCAGTGAATATGGAGGGGCAGTGGATGTGGAGGGGGGAGGCAGTGGCACCCAGGCCATGGGACCACCGCACCCGTCTCCCCCAAACATCCCCCCGCTCAAACAGCTGTCAGCGGTAACAGGGGAGGGGTAGAGCGCCAGGAGAGTACCGCACCTGCTGCACACGGCCACATTGGACACCTCCCGATCGAGGGAAGCCCCAAGGAGAGCGGGAAGCCCCGCGCACAACAACTGCCAGACTTCTTCTTTGCCCCTGCCCTGCCCCATCTCCAAACCCACCCCCTCCCCCCCTGCGCGCTTACCTCCCATCCCAGGCAGCAGCCACAGGGACCGGTGGAGGCCAGTTTCGCCCCTTCCCCTCCATCCCCCCACCCCCCTGATCCTACCTCCCGCCCCGGGTAGCAGCCGTGGGGCAAGGGGGGGGGGGGTAAGGGAGCACCATCACGCTTGACTGAAACCCTCTGGGGGCCTGACCGCAAATGGCAGCATGACCTAGCCAGAGGTGGGGGAAATTTGCAGCACCAGCCAGCTGGACCCCCCTCAGCTGGCGGGCCTGTGACACCAACCCCGGCAGACCACCCCTGTTGGCGTCCCTGGCTTGCGGTCACGAGGGGGCAGCTCCTCAATCGGTTTAGCCAGAAGGAATGTTAGACGTTCCATGGCAATCTTGGTTTCAAGTATCTCCTCCATCATATCCCACACATTGGACCATTGTTTAGTACTTTTGGGGCAAGTCCACCATATGTGTGCCATATCACACAGCTGTCCACACCCCCTTCAGCACAGATCTAGGGAACCTGGATATATCCAACAGAGTTTTTTTGGGGTCAGATACCACCTATACATGATTCTGTAGGCATTTTCTTTAGTTCTAGTACAAACTGAAGACTGAGACACTCCATCCAAGATAACTTCCCAGTCCTCTTTGGACATTTGGATTTGGAGGTTCTATTCCCAATCCTCCATGTAACTAAAGGTAGGTTCTCGCTCACTGAGTATAGTTCCTGATAGAGGGTGGAGATTAGCCCCTTTCCATAATCCCTATATCTGCAAAGAATTTCAAACCTTGTACATTCTGGGGCCTGGTGGGAGTGGGTAATCTGGGATATAAAATGTCTAATCTGGAGTTTCTTAAAATATTCTGTTGAAGGGATTTTATATTTGGAATTCCATCATCTTCCCTTTTGTCATCTTCAGGGCCGCAGACAGCTTTCCTGGGGCCCAGGACTATCGTTTCCAATGCACAACCCACCCACCCCAGTGTTGGTGGCCTTGAGGGAGACTCCTCCTCTCTTGCTCACACCCCCATCTCTCCCCTCTCCCAACCTCCTCTCCCACTCCCCCACCCACCCCCAGTGTCGGCGGCCTTGCAAAACCACCCCCTCTCTCCCAACACCCCTCACCCATACACATAATACTCCCCCTCCACATCATAAACAATACCCCCTCTGATTGTAGCCTTGAGAACGCGTTTCTCACGCGAAACGCGCGTGTCGGCACCTCTCACGTGCACGCGCATGGTCAGCACTGACGTGGCAGCCTCACATCTCGCAGAGCAAGTAGCTGCCAGACCGTTCGCCTGCACACACCCTCCCATACCGGGCCAGAGTTTCTGAGTTCACTCGGTGGGCTGAGAGTAAGGAGATTTTGTTGCAAACATCTTCATTGGCATTCATGGTAGCGTCAACAAGGTACACATACCGCTATATCGCAGCACTTACCCGACTTAGTATACCTTCATGCAGTGGTATTATCTACCTGTTTGAGATCATAATTTAGACAGTACCTGACGGTTGAGAACATTCATTAATATGTGCACAGGCATACCCAACAAGCCACACCGTTTCTAGGTATCTGGTACTGTAGTTGTTTCTATTCATGTGAGCATTTGTTTCACCCTATCTCAGTCATTGCACTGTCCTTTGAGTGGTATTAAGTATTGCCTATATCTACCTGTTGTAGCACAGTACCCAACGGTCCAGCGCATTCATGAATATGTGCACAGGCATTCATATAGCCACACCGTTTTGGGTATCTGTTAGCTACATTATTTATTGCCAGCAAGTTAATTTATAAGTTCTGACATCTGAGCTACACTTGCACATATTAGGGAAGAGCCTGCACCATCTCCTCATCTCAGCTCCACCTTAGAACTCTCATTAAGGGAAATCTGCATACCAGTTCCCTCCCTTGAACACTTGATTTAATTCTTCTCAATTGTTCATATCAATTTATAATCCGGAGTGTCATATACACTCCAATTTCTGGATTATATATGTGTGTCTTTCCTTCTTGGATTTTAAATCCCATTATTTTAATTAGATAAACATTAAAGATATAGTTTTAATTAGTGCCATACTTCATTTAGGGTACTTAGTGCTTAAGTTAGGGTTCTTGCATCTCCGCTGTTCTACTGATTCACTACCCTCAGCACCTTACCCTTATACATACCTTGTTTCAACTAGCAGTAGCAGGGTTTACTTACTATTAATTTATTCTGGAGCTCTGTAATTTTTGTCGTCTAGGTTGCCGCTGCGCCTTGGTGTACTGACTCAAGGGGATGGAACAGACTCTCTGTCTCTCAAGCTCTTGCTCCAGTTTCAGGGCCTTCTCCTGCTCCCTCTCATACAGAGTAACCTCAAGTGGCCTTTAGCTCCTCATACTTCTCTGTGGGGACGCACTGGGTATTCAGACATTCCTGCAGCGCTTGTACCTCTTTAGCAGCCTGCAGATTTTCTTCCTGCAGAGTTCGCTGCTTCTCCTCGGTATTCTGGAGGTGTGTATGCAGACCTTGTAGATGGTTCTGCAGTCGGTGCTCGGCTTCAACTTTTTCACCTTCCAGAAGTTTCTTTATTCTTTCCAACTCGTGGAGCTTTTCATTCTTTCCATTGACGTGGCTGTCAACTCAGAATTTTCTTTTTTTAGTCTTAAATTTTCTCTTTTTTCAGTCTCTGTAATATTCAGGGCCTCCTTGTAGTGCGCCTTCCATTTTCGCACCTCTGCTTGGAGACTGACTGTCTCCTGGCGTGAGACTTCCATCTCTAGGTTGAGGGTCTGTAGCTCCTTCTGAGAGACTTTGAGATCTATATTAAGATTGACAATAGTTTTTTTTTTAATTGTCCAGCTCCTCAGCGAGACTGTGAAGTTCCTTTTTGGAGACTTCCAGTTTTGTGCGGCAGCTGCCGATCTCGTGGTGTGAGGCATCCAGTGCTGTACGGAGTGTATGAACCTCCTTCTAGGATATGGCCACCTCTGTCCGGACACTGTTGACCTCCTGGTGTGAGGCATTCAGTTCTAGGCGAAGACCGTGAACCTCATTCTGAGAGACTTCCACCTCTCTATGGCACTTGCGAACGTCTTGCTGAAAGACCGTAATCTCCTTCAGTGCCTCTTCATACTTCTGCTTCCGAATAGCAATCATTCTATCAGATTGACGCTGCTTTTCATCCATGGCGGTAATAGTAGCGTTTGCTGTATCTAGATCTGTCCTTAGATCCTCCAAGTCGGTCCCGGATTCAAAGTACTGTAAGGAATCGGGGGCCATGTCCCTTGCGGCGTGACCCCTCCTTACCCACTACCAGTACTGCAGCGGCTGCTGCCCCTGCCCCCATCATTACCCATGCCGCCGCCCAGCGCATACCTTGAACTCCATGAATGAGTTCATGAGTTTCAGCAAGCGCGGGGCTAATAAATTATAATATTTGTAAATGTTTTCAGGTTCTTGACCAATTCCCTTACTTCTGAGTCTTTTATTGCAGTATTTAGCACCAAAAATTCCTCACCTGTAAGGCTTGTTAGGTTCCAATTTTGTAGGAATTTTTGCATTCCGGATGACCTGTGTCCTGGCTGATTAGAATTTGAGTCTAAGTTGTATAGTTTCGTATAGAACTTGTTAAATTCTTTGGCTATCACCACAGTTTATCAGATTTGTTGCATTTATCATAGAAAAGCTGTCTTGTCTATTTCATAGCTTTTTCCACATCGTCTATTTGAAGACTTCTGAGATACCCCGAAGTTTCTTGCATATGTTTTTCCTTGTTTTCCTTTTCCTAGTAGTTTCCTTGTGGATGAGTTCAACGGCTGAGATCCCTGCCGTTAGCTCCTTGACCCCAGTCAACACCTGGGAGGGGGACCTATAATATGTTTTTGGGATGGGGGTAGGGCAGGGCAACCCAGGAGTCTCGCCGACTACTCCTGGTTCTGTAACAGAGCTCAGTTCACGTTCCGAGTGGAGAAGCTTGTCCTGGGATCTTCTCAGGATCATTTCCACTCTGGATTGGATTGGAGCCTCCTGCGGTTTGGTGCTGGCACTCATTCTCCTCAGGGGTCGAGACCCAGGCTCTCCAGCAGGGTATCAGACTCCTCCAGAATGCTGATCGAGAATTGTTTCACATCACGTACCAAGATAAGGCAAAAAGGGAAGCCCCACCTGAATCTTATCCCCTTGTCTCTGAGGATATGCATTATCGGCTTCATGTTTCTCCTTCTTTCGATAGTAATACGGGCGAGGTCATTGAATATTTGGATGAGGGCTCTCTTGAACTCGATATCTGTTCCCGCCCCCATCCCCCTGAGCCTGCCAGGATTTTTTCTTTTGTAGAAAACTAGTGTATCTTCAGGATCACATCCCTAGTTCTTTTTGGGACATTGATTTGGGGAGCCAAGGCCCTGTGAGCCCTATCCAGCAGCAGAAAATCCTCCTTCAGCTCAGGGACCAATGCTCTGATCAGCCTTTTCAGATAGGTATGCAACACCTCTATAGATACTGGTTCAGGGATATTTCTTACGTTTAAATGTTGGCACCTTTCCTGGTTTTCTAGGTCCTCCTTGTTGTCCTTATCTTGAGTAAATTCCTCCGACAATCTGAACATCCCAGCTTCGATGTCTGCAGGGTATTGTCCATTTTGGCATCCTGCTCTCCTCTCCTATTACCCAGAGCAGCTATCTTCTGTTTAAGATCAGACACTACCTTTTGTATTTCGTTTTGTATAGACATCATGTTTTTCTGCAGGAGGAATTTCAGATCTGATTTGGTAACCCTACGCAGGTCTGATTCGGAGGGCTACATCACGAGCCTGCTTGGTGATCCACCATTTTCTGACTCCGCACATGGCATGCTGTTTCATAGGAAGAACGTTGTCGCCTTTTTTTTATACCGCGTCTGCTACAAATATCAGAACCTGCACTAAAAAGAATAAATACTGATATTTATTGGTACCTGGTGTGACGGGCTGGGGTAACCAGGCTCTATAATAAAGGTCAAGCCTGTTATGTTCCTTCTGCTCCGTGTATAAGGGTTTAAAACCAGAGACATAACATAAAACACAGACAAAGCTCAGTGCACATCCAGAAAAACTTATATACGGTACAGTGCCTAAATATACATGTATAAATAACTAATAAATAAAATGGTCTTTTAGTTTAACATTTTGGCCAAATTGTTGTAAGCCCTTGAGCCAAACTTCACGGCAGACCACGTTCAAGGGTCCCTACACTAATATAAATTCTTAATAACCTGTGCATTGCCAGGAAGAATGATTTATAGTAAATCTGTCAATATGAGTTGCAAAAGTTCTAAGTCTGATTGAAGCTTTTATTAACCTGTACATTACCAGGAAAAGCACTCTGTAATAGATTTGTCACAATCACACTGCATGCAGGCAAGTTCCCCTGATAGTTGGAGATGCCATGGAGTGAGCTTTTAACCATTTAAATGTGGGAGGGAGTGAGCTTCAATTGGATAGGAGGTTGCCACCCTCCAAAACAGCCAAGACTAGCTGCACAAGAATTATAAAACATACAGAACACCTACAAGCTCAAATTGAACCCCCAAAATAACCACAACATATATATAAGCATATAAGTTTCACAGAGGAGTGCTACTGAGCATGGCAATTTATATTTAAAACCAGAGACATAACATAAAACACAGACAAAGCTCAGTGCACATCCAGAAAAACTTATATACGGTACAGTGCCTAAATATACATGTATAAATAACTAATAAATAAAATGGTCTTTTAGTTTAACATTTTGGCCAAATTGTTGTAAGCCCTTGAGCCAAACTTCACGGCAGACCACGTTCAAGGGTCCCTACACTAATATAAATTCTTAATAACCTGTGCATTGCCAGGAAGAATGATTTATAATAAATCTGTCAATATGAGTTGCAAAAGTTCTAAGTCTGATTGAAGCTTTTATTAACCTGTACATTACCAGGAAAAGCACTCTGTAATAGATTTGTCACAATCACACTGCATGCAGGCAAGTTCCCCTGATAGTTGGAGATGCCATGGAGTGAGCTTTTAACCATTTAAATGTGGGAGGGAGTGAGCTTCAATTGGATAGGAGGTTGCCACCCACCAAAACAGCCAAGACTAGCTGCACAAGAATTATAAAACATACAGAACACCTACAAGCTCAAATTGAACCCCCAAAATACCCACAACATATATATAAGCATATAAGTTTCACAGAGGAGTGCTACTGAGCATGGCAATTTATATTTAAAACCAGAGACATAACATAAAACACAGACAAAGCTCAGTGCACATCCAGAAAAACTTATATACGGTACAGTGCCTAAATATACATGTATAAATAACTAATAAATAAAATGGTCTTTTAGTTTAACATTTTGGCCAAATTGTTGTAAGCCCTTGAGCCAAACTTCACGGCAGACCACGTTCAAGGGTCCCTACACTAATATAAATTCTTAATAACCTGTGCATTGCCAGGAAGAATGATTTATAATAAATCTGTCAATATGAGTTGCAAAAGTTCTAAGTCTGATTGAAGCTTTTATTAACCTGTACATTACCAGGAAAAGCACTCTGTAATAGATTTGTCACAATCACACTGCATGCAGGCAAGTTCCCCTGATAGTTGGAGATGCCATGGAGTGAGCTTTTAACCATTTAAATGTGGGAGGGAGTGAGCTTCAATTGGATAGGAGGTTGCCACCCTCCAAAACAGCCAAGACTAGCTGCACAAGAATTATAAAACATACAGAACACCTACAAGCTCAAATTGAACCCCCAAAATAACCACAACATATATATAAGCATATAAGTTTCACAGAGGAGTGCTACTGAGCATGGCAATTTATATTTAAAACCAGAGACATAACATAAAACACAGACAAAGCTCAGTGCACATCCAGAAAAACTTATATACGGTACAGTGCCTAAATATACATGTATAAATAACTAATAAATAAAATGGTCTTTTAGTTTAACATTTTGGCCAAATTGTTGTAAGCCCTTGAGCCAAACTTCACGGCAGACCATGTTCAAGGGTCCCTACACTAATATAAATTCTTAATAACCTGTGCATTGCCAGGAAGAATGATTTATAATAAATCTGTCAATATGAGTTGCAAAAGTTCTAAGTCTGATTGAAGCTTTTATTAACCTGTACATTACCAGGAAAAGCACTCTGTAATAGATTTGTCACAATCACACTGCATGCAGGCAAGTTCCCCTGATAGTTGGAGATGCCATGGAGTGAGCTTTTAACCATTTAAATGTGGGAGGGAGTGAGCTTCAATTGGATAGGAGGTTGCCACCCACCAAAACAGCCAAGACTAGCTGCACAAGAATTATAAAACATACAGAACACCTACAAGCTCAAATTGAACCCCCAAAATACCCACAACATATATATAAGCATATAAGTTTCACAGAGGAGTGCTACTGAGTATGGCAATTTATATTTAAAACCAGAGACATAACATAAAACACAGACAAAGCTCAGTGCACATCCAGAAAAACTTATATACGGTACAGTGCCTAAATATACATGTATAAATAACTAATAAATAAAATGGTCTTTTAGTTTAACATTTTGGCCAAATTGTTGTAAGCCCTTGAGCCAAACTTCACGGCAGACCACGTTCAAGGGTCCCTACACTAATATAAATTCTTAATAACCTGTGCATTGCCAGGAAGAATGATTTATAATAAATCTGTCAATATGAGTTGCAAAAGTTCTAAGTCTGATTGAAGCTTTTATTAACCTGTACATTACCAGGAAAAGCACTCTGTAATAGATTTGTCACAATCACACTGCATGCAGGCAAGTTCCCCTGATAGTTGGAGATGCCATGGAGTGAGCTTTTAACCATTTAAATGTGGGAGGGAGTGAGCTTCAATTGGATAGGAGGTTGCCACCCACCAAAACAGCCAAGACTAGCTGCACAAGAATTATAAAACATACAGAACACCTACAAGCTCAAATTGAACCCCCAAAATACCCACAACATATATATAAGCATATAAGTTTCACAGAGGAGTGCTACTGAGTATGGCAATTTATATTTAAAACCAGAGACATAACATAAAACACAGACAAAGCTCAGTGCACATCCAGAAAAACTTATATACGGTACAGTGCCTAAATATACATGTATAAATAACTAATAAATAAAATGGTCTTTTAGTTTAACATTTTGGCCAAATTGTTGTAAGCCCTTGAGCCAAACTTCACGGCAGACCACGTTCAAGGGTCCCTACACTAATATAAATTCTTAATAACCTGTGCATTGCCAGGAAGAATGATTTATAATAAATCTGTCAATATGAGTTGCAAAAGTTCTAAGTCTGATTGAAGCTTTTATTAACCTGTACATTACCAGGAAAAGCACTCTGTAATAGATTTGTCACAATCACACTGCATGCAGGCAAGTTCCCCTGATAGTTGGAGATGCCATGGAGTGAGCTTTTAACCATTTAAATGTGGGAGGGAGTGAGCTTCAATTGGATAGGAGCTTGCCACCCTCCAAAACAGCCAAGACTAGCTGCACAAGAATTATAAAACATACAGAACACCTACAAGCTCAAATTGAACCCCCAAAATACCCACAACATATATATAAGCATATAAGTTTCACATATAAGTTTCACAGAGGAGTGCTACTGAGCCATGCTCAGTAGCACTCCTCTGTGAAACTTATATGCTTATATATATGTTGTGGGTATTTTGGGGGTTCAATTTGAGCTTGTAGGTGTTCTGTATGTTTTATAAAACCGTGTATAAGGGTCCAAGAGAGTTATCTCTTGGACCCAGTAACATTGTATTACTGCATTATACTCTCTGTCATAAAACCATTTTTTGTGTTTTTCCCTTTCCGGGCATGCCATCAAGCAGGGATTGCTAGGGTATGAGTTTCAAGGGGGGGTTTGCGGAGGAACATTGACAGAATGTGCCTAGGAGGTTGGGGTCCGGAGTTGTCGGTCCCCCCAAAAATGTTCACGGGAATCATGCCTGATTCTCGGATACATGTAGGCACTTTGTCCCAGCAATATCCCCCGTTGAAAACGCAAGTGCAACTCACCACTAGGGTACCCTGCTTTAGCACAGCCCAGAAAGGAGTATGAGGCACAGGGATAAACATGTATTCCTGTAGTTGAGAGAATCACTAGATTAAGGGGGGTACCCCAGCTAGTGCCAAGGTGGCCCACAACAAGTAAAGGGTATAAGGTTGGAGGAGGGGGGGGGGGGATTCTGAGAGTTCAAACTGAGTCCCAGGGAAAGTGTTTGGGAAAATAGGCAAATAGAAATAAAATGACAACATTTTTTTCCTTTTCTGTTCCATGTACCCAGAGACTCAGAGTGTATTAAAATATAGTTTAATATAGTCTTTACTGTGTTTAAACATTCGGAACCAATGTCCAAACAGGCAGCCCATGCAAACCCATAGGCGCTGGTATGTCTGCTGGACATCGGAGTTCAAAGCAGCCAGAGGATGCCCAGAGGTTTGAACAGAATTTGGTCAGCGGGGAAAGGTGAAGTACAAGGTCCGGAGATCAATTGCAGTCCTCCGGGATGCCACTTGTCCTGCCAGACCCAGTGGAGTCTGCCCAGTGGGTGGCATTGGGATGGCTGAGGGGGTATGTGACAGGCTTGTACATGCCCCTTAGCTGTTTCGAATTTCCCGCTGATACGGCTTTTCGAGCCAGCTTGGCTCCGATTGGCTGCTTGGGAAAGCTCCCATGTGCTGATTGGCTGTCCGCTCTGCTTCTATTTTATGAATGAAGAGGAGAATACTATAAAAAGCCCTGAGCCAATCAGATTGTGTGTTCCCCTTTAGTCTGGGCTGGGAGAGCACGGGTGGCTTTTCAAAGTTGCTTTGTTTGTAATAACAAAGCAACCGGCTTCAATTTCAAACCGGAAAAGCCTGCCGCCAGAGACTAAGTCCCGACTTTTGCGCCCAGGTACTCAAAAACGAATGTAGCGGTCGTGGCTGGGATTTTATGCTGATTTGCGTTCCAGGAGATTTGGGCTGACTCGCGGTCAGGAGGGACCAAGTTCTCAGAAGAGAACGTAGCGGTGACGTGTGGAATTTTATGCCAATTTGGGATCCAGGAGATTCCGGGCTAAGTCCCGGTCAGGGTAAAACTCTCCCCTGCATCTAGGAAAGTCTAGTTTTCAGCCCCAAAGTAAGTGTGTCTTTTCGTCTGTATTTTGTGTTTCATTGTGTGTAAGCAAATTTATGCCGAAAAAATTACAACTGATTTCTCTACCTTGTTTTGCTCAATGAATGATCCTGGTAAAAAGGTGTAAATAACCTGGTCTCCAGTGTCACCTGGCTAATGCCAAAAAGTGCCGCAATCTTTTATCACCAACCCCAGACTTTACTGGTCACTTAGGTGGCCATGGGGGGTAGGTAGTTTAGTTTAACTGAAATATTAAACCCTTTGGTGCCTTTGGTATAACTTGGCAGCCCAGACATCAAAGGGGTTGATATATTTTCTACCATAGTGCAATGTAATCATTTATATTACATAAGCCTACAGTAGTAATATAAGATTATCCTCCTCCATTGCATCGCAAAGCAGTAATTATCTTGTAATTATCGGTGGATACAATTACTGCATCGCAACTCACCTTAAAATATCCCACCTGGTAAAATGTTACCGCAATCTTGATGACCTTTGTCAGAAAATTGAGGACAATGCATGCAATATACAGTATATTTTTTTTTTTTACCAGGTGCAATGTTAACTCTGTTTTAATGCAGCTTGATTACTTTAAGCCAATATGTATTACAGTATCTGTCCCTTCTTTGCTACAGCTTTCTATCAACTCAGAGCTTTGCATGAAAGAGGAAGTGTTTGCTTCCAGGGGAAGATGTGACTGCGGAATCAGTAAGGGAATTTTAGATAAATCCCATTAGATAGGTTAAGTGATCTGTTAGTTATAATTAGATTGTAAGCTCTTCGGGGCAGGGACTCCTTTTCCTAAATATCACTTTTATGTCTGAAGCACTTCTTCCCATTGTGTTATTTGTATTATTTGTTATTTATATGTTTATCATGTGTATTACTGCTGTGAAGCGCTATGTACATTAATGATGCTATATAAATAAAGATATACATATATGCTAACGGTGGAGTTTTTTTGTTGCCTTTTTCCCCCCACCATAACTTAAAATGTATGTATGTATGTATGTATGGCAGGATTGCAGACCTGTCTAAGACATGCAAATGAGCATACAGTAATATTTCAATTTGCTATATGCTTTACTGTGGAGGGTTTTTGTCACTTTTTTTTACCCACCATAACTTAACTGGTGAAACCTATCCCTGCTTCATTTTGCAAAGCTAGTATCACCAACCCCACACTGAGGAGACCCATTAAGGTTTAAATGGCTGCCTGTTGGTGGGTTTGCTGGCTATGCATCTTAACCCAGGCTGTGCTCAAAGCTGTGAAATACAAATATATACACACACACACACACACCCAAAAAATCAGATTTATCAAAGAAATCAAATCATTACTTTCACAGGACATTTTCGTCGATCAATCTTGTGCATTTTGTCCCTGGACTTTCATACTGAGAGATTTTGACCCATTTTGTGACTCTTCTTGTCTGTAGTACATTGTTTATCTTTACACTTAAGCGTTAATAGAATGTTGTTAGAAGGTGCCAATGAGTGCAATATTAGCTAGTGTATGCTATCATATCCTCTGTATGTAGCACCAATGTCAGAATGAAACTACCTCTACATGCTAGAATATGAAAATGTTTTGCGATTATAATATTAATTTCACAGTTCTTTACTATATGTCTGTGAACATTTTTTATTTATATCTATATGAAACTGCACTGCCTAAACTAGGAAGGTCAAAGAGCTATTAAATGGCTTGAATGGTCGCATTGGCTTGTCATATTTATCAATTTATGTCTATGTAAACTGCCCTTTTCCTCACTTTACAATGTAATATATTATTTATAGCTAATAGTATACACCCTACACATGTACACCATTTAGTCATTTGCACAGTTTCCCAAGGGACTGAAAAAGAGGGAAATGAACATTGCTATTGATTTAATGGAATCCAAGGCTTATGGGCTATGTGTATCCTTGGAGCACTGAAAGGATAAGAGTCCAACAATCTGGGCGTTTATATTTGTACACTGTAATCATTACACACAGTAGCATGCTCTATAGGTTCTTTAAAATACCTATGGATTGCTACACTGAAAACTTTAGTGCTCCTGCATATTTATGTCCATATGTTGAAATAAAAATATAGAACTACAAGGCAATGGCACAATGCTGAAATGTCCATGTTTTTGCTTTACAGATATAGGAGTTGTTTTATATTGTCAGGTACCCATTACTTTTTAGTGTTCTAATGGGTCTCAATCACCTTTATCAGGGATACATCAATGTAAAGAGTCAAAGGTGAGGGTGTTCAGTCATTAATCACTTCATTTTCATTTGTAATATGACAGAATATATGGAAAGACTATACTGATTTATATCAAACATGACCATTCCAATAAGATTCTATGAACCGTTAGCTTTTCTCTCCTCTCCCAGTCCATGTGATGGTCATCTATTGCCCACCTACCTGTACCTTCTGTCTTTCTCTCTCACTTTGGATCTCCTTCTTTCTATTCTCTGATTCCCCTGTTCTTCTCCTTGGGGACTTCAACCACCATATTGATGACCCCCCTCTCCCTTGGGCTTCACGCTTTCTCTATCTAACCTTTTCTTTTGACCTTCAACAGTGGACTGCAGCCAGCACACTCAATGATGGTCACTACCTACACCTGGTTTTCACTAAAAACGTCTCTCTCTGATTTCCCCATTTCCTCTCTCTGACCATTATCTCATCTCATTTTCTCTCTCTCACTTCTCCCCTTCTCCACCTCCATCTACCCCTCATTTCTACAGAGACCTGCGTTCTATTAACCTAGCAGCTTTGGATTTCACATTACGCTCCTACCTCCCCCATCTCAGCTCTGCTGCAGACCCTAACAACCTGGTCAGGAACTACAACTTTGCTCTATCCTCCTCTCTTAATATATCTGCCCAGCTTTCTCTCTGTTGTTCTCTCCCTTGTAACCCCAGACCCTGGCTGAATGTCCACACACCCATGCTGCGTTCCTGCACTCGTTTGCCTCTGGTTGAAATTTCCCACTCTCGCAGACTTCCTTCACTACAAATTTATGCTATCCAGTTTCAACTCTGCCCTCTCTCAGGCTAAACAAACCTACTTTTCTTCATTAATCAACACGCACAAGTCTAACCCATGTCAACTCTTCTCTGTCCTGACTCTCTACTCAGACAATCGTCTGCTGCTTGTTTTTATTCCTCATCTCACCTCAGGACTTTGCTGACTATTTCAAGGAAAATGTGGAATCCATATTGAGCCCCTTTTCCCTATGCCTAAGGGAAACTAGGCAGATGACTACGCATGCTGCTCTACCTGTCGCTCACAGAAGGCCTAAGCCTCAGCCACTGAGAGCCTGGGTTAGCTCTTTCTCCTATAGTGCAGTGCCTCCACCTATGAGGGATCCCAGCATTGGCGAGATAACCCCTCACAGGAATACAGTAATGAATACACACACAAGGTATATAACAAGTATTTTCTGAACACACATATAATAACCATATAACTGTAACCCACAGTATAGCCCGATAGCCCAAAACTTGATAGTTCCCCCAATGTATGTAGGGTGCGGTGGCACCAATAACCCTGGTGTCCTTCCCAATGTCAGTCCCACCCAATATGAGGTTGCACTACCCCTATGAAACGTTGGTGCACTTGTACCTGCCTGGGCACCCCTGTACCCAGGTGCAGCTGGTAAAATAGAGGATTAGTCAGGTCCCACGACGTGGGGCCTCCGTCACTAATCCCTCTCTCTCCTTATGATTTCCAATCCGCCATGTGAGGCAAGCTACAGCTGGAGTGTCTCACCTAATGTCTCTATTCCCTTTGACCTGGTCCCTGTCCGCAGGGCACCGTGTGGCCATCCTGTCATTGGTGTAACAGCACTACTATAGAGCTAAAGGGAAGCATCCATATCTGGAAGCCTTCCCTGAAAAAATCCGCTGGAGGAACTCAGGGCCTAGCTGGGGCCTAAGGGGGGCAAGCCTAGGCCTAGTCCAGGAGCCACTTGTTCCGTAGACACTACCGGCTTCCTCGCTGGCTCACTCATGACTGCGTGTGTGTTCTCCACTGCGGAGCATATCCTGCTTTCCCCCTGCTCCACAAGCCCTATTCGCTGGGACTCCCCATGTGGTGTTTCCCTCCCTGAGGATCCTATGACTTGTAGCCCCGCGCTGCATCTTGCGGAACCACTCTGAAATAGCCACTGAACTCTGCACACACTACGCATGCGCACCTTGCCATAATGCGCATGGGCGACATTCAGGGTGGCCGCCCCCCCCCCCCCTCCCGATCACACATGGAGCTCCAGTACACTAGCCGCCAGCTCTCCCGCACCGGAAGCAGGGAAAAAGGGAACTCGACTACACATACATCATGACATCCCCTCCATATCCTCCTCCTATCCTACACTTCTTCCTAACTCTCCTCCTGCCTTCCTCAACATTTTTCCGCTGTCACAGAGGAGGATATATCATTGCTCATCTCCCTCTATCACCTGCTCTTTTGATCCCATTCCCTCCCATATCCTAAAACCTCTTGCACCTACAGTACTATAATCCCTACGCTCAAAAACATTTTAACTCCTCCCTCTACACTGGTATTTTTCCCTCTTCGTTCAAACATGCAACAGTTATACCATTACTTAAAAACAGCAAGCTTGACCCTACCTGTCTTTCTAACTATCGCCTGTCTCCCTCCTGCCTTTTGCCTCTAAACTCCTTTAACATCTTTTATTCTCTCGCTTGCTCCATTTTTGCACCTATTCTCTCCTAGACCCACTACAAACTGTCTGCAAGTTCCCATGAGTGTGGAAGGTGAGATGGAGTGAGCTTTTAACCATTTCAAAGTGGGTGGGGGTGAGCTTCAAACTTGGGAAGGAACTATGCAACTAATTTTGACAGATTTATTATAAATCATTCTTCCTGGTAATGTACAGGTTATTAAGAATTTATTTTAGTGTTAGGACCCTTGAGACGTGGTCTGCCTTGGAGTGGCTCAAGGGCTTACAACACTTTGGCCAAAGAGTTCAACTAAAAGACCATTTTATTCAAAAGATACTTATATATTTAGGCACTGTACTGTGTATTTGTGTCATAGGATGTAGCACTGAGCTCTGTCTGTGTTTCATGTTCTGTCTCTGGTTTTAAATATATATTGCCATGCTCAGTAGCACTCCACTTTGACACTTATACGCATATATATATTGTGGTTATTTTGGGGGTTCAATATGAGCTTGTAGGGGTTCTGTGTGTTTTGAAATTCTGTTCAGCTGTTCCTGGCTGATTTGGAGGGTGGCTCCTCCTTCCCAAGTTTGAAGCTCACCCCCACCCACTTTGAAATGGTTAAAAGCTAACTCCATCTCACCTTCCACACTCATGGGAACTTGCAGACAGTTTGATTGTGACAAATCTAATACAGAGTGATTTTCCTGGTATTATAGAGGTTAATAAGAGCTTCAATCAGACTTAGAACTATGCAACTAATTTTGACAGATTTATTATAAATCATTCTTCCTGGTAATGTACAGATTATTAAGAATTTATTTTAGTGTTAGGACCCTTGAGACGTGGTCTGCCTTGGAGTGGCTCAAGGGCTTACAACAATTTGGCCAAAGAGTTCAACTAAAAGACCATTTTATTCAAAAGATTATATTATATGCAACATCACCATGGCAGAACGTTTCCCATCGTGTCTAGCGTCTTACTGACCCCGCCGCGAGGCCGTCCTGCCACAATATATATATATATATATATAAGACGCTAGACACGATGGGAAACGTTCAACTATAGTGGTTTATTAGCCACAACCAAAATAAGTACGGGTGCACTGTCCCTTTAAAAAACTACTTTCTAGAAATTAAAGCCTATTCCCGTTAGGGAAACTAACTCACTTCTTGAGCCCTTACTAACAGGACAGCCAGCTAATCTGGTCATGCCCAAAACATATGCTACACAAAGGATAACCAATAAGTATAATAATAAAGTCTTATCTGTGATGCAGCTCCAACAGCAAATAGGAACACGGTTCCGGGGAGCAGGCTGTGTCCAGCCTCGCAGCAATCTTTATCCTGGGTTGGGGTCCCAGCTGGTCCCAGCAGCATAGCTCCTCGCAGGACTGGGGGACCAGGCAGCAGCTACGGCTTCCTAGCCGGGAGAGGTCTCTCCACCCTCACGTGGAAAAGCAAGCTCACCTTCTATGAGCAACTTCCTGCTTTTTAAAGCACTTGTTTCTCTGATGAGTTCAGCCCCTGTTTTATCAGTCTTCAGCTGTGCTTCTTTCTCTGAGGAGATTAACGCTCTGTGTACTTGCTGCAGCGTCTCTCCATTTACTATTCCAGCCTACTGATTAAGTGACTCTGTCACAATATATATAAATATATATATATATATATATATAATCTTTTGAGTATCTATATAGATAGATAGATAGATAGATAGATAGATAGATAGATAGATAGATAGATAGATAGACACTGTACTGTGTATTTGTGTCATAGGATGTAGCACTGAGCTCTGTCTGTGTTTCAAGTTCTGTCTCTGGTTTTAAGTAAGATAATATTACCCTGCCCATACTCCTCTCCAAAACAGTGATATAAAGAGGCAGGAGCGTAGCTAGAGTAGGGCCTTTGTGGCTAAAGCTCGCTATAAAATTCAAAATGTCCAACTTAAATCTAGTCACATTCAACGTGGAATGTTTGCTTTTATTTCTGCTCTGGACTTTCTGAGGACAATGTTCCCTTCCTCTCAGTTCCTGTAACATGGGTGCAGCGATGGTTATCTACTGTATAATCACCTCCCTATTCTTCAATTTTATGCCCCATAATGGTTTAGGGGTGAGAGAGGAGACACATAACAGGCTCAGGTGCGGCATTCCTGCATGCGACTTCTCTCCTGCTTCTGGCACAGCAGAATTCACATAGGCAGGAGCCGGGAAGCACGGTGCAGTAACACTAATATAGACTTTAGAGATAGCCTGACATTAAGGTAATGATCCCATCATCTAGCATCCATTGCTTCTTGACACACCTTTGTTCTCCTGACCCCTGGGTCCCAATTTCACACAGCGAAACCTGAAGCCTGCAGCGCTTGTTTATCACACTCCCTGGATGGACACAATCAACTGGAGGTGGAAATGGAGCTGGGCAGCCTTGAGCCTTTGTGGCGAGAGGGCTGTGCTGCTGAGGTCTACTCTACACCTGCTCACCATCTTCCTCCCCGGCGGTTCCAATCACCTCTCTGTCAACCAAGGCGCAACGAGAAGTAACTTTCAGCTGTCACTTTTTCTACCAGGCAGGTGCTGATGCAAGTGCTGAAAATAATAAGGGGCCAAGAGGTGCAAGAAAGTGGTCATATAAGGATTAGTTTGCAAAAACTTTGCAACATTAGTACCAACAAGATTTCGACTGCAAAATTAGTGAGCAAAATGTTTAAGACTTCTTGGGGTCTGTCTTAACATTTGAATTGCTCAAATTGTGTAGTGCGGTTAGGTTATACTGTGTCAGTGTACGGTATAGTGCAGGATATACTTATTGTCAGTGTATAGTTTGGTCAGGATAACCTCTGAGACTACACTATACAATGACACTAAGTATAACCAGACTGTATTAGTTCCACACCAAGTTATCTCTGCTGCTGGGCTAATTCAACACCATTGGCTGTCTAGGACGTTTGGCCAAGACCAAATTGACACTGGCACTCCCCCACCATGAATGTCACCGCCGGGACAACTCACAGCATGACATCTTGCTGGAGGCTTTCTGGCCACAGGGACAACTCACCAGAGGGCAACGACCGCATGACATCATGCCCTCGCCGCTCCGCCATCTTTAAATGTCTACAGTATGGACATCTCATGGAATCTCACCACCGTTCCATCGCCATCTTTAACTGTCCTCAACATGGACATCTCGCATGCCCACCAATCTGAAGCCATTTCTCACTAACCAGCCACCATTGTTTAGAGCTCCTGTCCGAGCCTACACCTACCACTCCAACACCATTTTTACATGTCTAGCAGGATCCACCAGCATCCCATCGTATCATGTTAATTCTGTACTAAGGGCAGTTGGTAAGATCAGCCAGAAACTGTTGTGGGTTTGTCAGGGTCTCCCAGACATCCTGATCCTAGCCATAGTACCTATCTCTGTCCACCGGATGTGCTGCTGGTTTCTATCTGCTCTGGTGTTCCTCTGTCTGTCTGCCTCCTCTTGTTGCTCCTGTTCTCTGTCCTTATAGTTCTTGTTTCCTGTTCCTCCCTTGCCTTTGTTTTGTGTCAGACTCCTTATGCCCACGCTTCTGCCGCAGCTTCTGTTCCTGTTCCGTGTTTGGAGTCCTGTACCTTTATTAAAGGCCCTTGTTGGTAATCTGGCTTGTCCCTGTTTGTTCCCTGCTCTCAGTCCCTGTTACCTAGTCTAAGTCCCTGCTCCATAGTCTCAGTCCCTGCTCCCCTGATCTGCTCCTGCCCTCTTGTTGCCAAACCCTGCTTGTGTCCCGACGTTCCTGCTTGCTGCCTGCCTCTGACCTCTGCGTGTGACCCCGACGTTCCTGCTTACCACCTGCCACCGACCTCAGCCCATGACCCCAACTCTCCTTGCCTGCTCCCCACTGTACCGGTCACCGAGGTCCTACCCGCTCCAGGAATTTCCTCCGTGACAGGGTTAAAGTTTCTAAATGTTCAAGTGAGTAAAATTTTAGGGCTTGATTTGTGTGGTCTGATTTTCCTTATACAGTACACTATTGCACGGTCACAGAAAATGTCAGTTACTGTAGGATTGGATTCTGTTGGGACATGAGAATAAAATCCAGTCTAGTAATGCAGGGTTGTGAGATTTTAGGTTTGTTCATGTGGGTTGGGAAATTAGTTGGCTTTGGTTTAGCGACTTGAGTTGTGTCATACAATATACCACGAGGAAAAGAAAGACATGTAAAAGGCTATTACCAAAATGCAGTTTGAATGTGCTGTACCTTTAAAATGTAAAACTCTGTCTAATGGAAACTTGATAAAAAGCTACTGAATTTAACAGTGAGAATAAAACATATGAACAAATGTCCTCATTATCACTTAAACGTTCAGCAGTGCAGAGGCCTTAAAACTCTGAAAAACGAAAACAATATTGTCTGATTAGAATATTATGTTTTCAAGATCTTATTTTGAGAACAATAACTGTAATATAGCAATTATACATAAGTAAAGGCTTTGATTTGGATCTAAACTAATGAGAGCTCTTCAGACAGATAACATATTGAATTTGACAGATTGGATACAAGTACTGTAGATAATCTGTCCAAATATGCAGTTTTGTTTCCATATATGCCTGGAAATACAATTTATTGTAATTATGTGACAGAACTATTGTAATGTAGAAGCCGCTCATATTAGTCAGACAAATTACAAAATTGAAAAAATATGGTTTACATGTTTTTTCCTAGCTTCAAAAAATAAATAAACGATTAATCACACAAATGTTACAAGTTATGGCTCAAGAGTGGGAAGATTTTCTAGATGATGTGGTAGCAGCATAGATACATAATGCAGAAATAAAACAAGCATTTCAATAACCAGTAGTCTAAGTTATCTTGCAGTGTGGCAGCTTGCAATGGCTTTACGCAGCAGATTGTCATTAGAAGATCAATGGAACACCATGTTTAACTACGTTCTGAACAATGATGACTGTACAGGAGATGTGTGCAACGAGGAAGTGGTTTGCTTCTTTATGCTGCCCAAAAAATGTTATTGTGTCAATTCATGTTGGCATCAAATGTATGAAATACACTATCTGAGGTTTTTTTTAATCATATGATCCTGATCTTTCTGGTACAGAGATGTCACCTCAGCCAGTTAGATCGGGCCGGTGAGATGGGGCAGCAGGAACAAGAGAGGGGGGGGGGGAAAGGTTGGAGAGACACCCTCCTTGTCTTTCCTGCCCCCTTGTCATATATGTATATATGATGTGTGTATGTGTTTGTGTGTATAGAGATAGATAAATCTATTGGAATTGAGTATTTATTTTTGATTATTACGCTCGGCTAACATAGTACAGATACCTCTACATCAAAATATGGAAAATACCACATTGTACCGCACTCAAATGAAGCTTACCACAGAATGGTATTGAGTATTTGTGTGTATATATAATATATATATATATGGGACAAGCATCAGAATTTTGAGAAGGCTAGTGTGCAACACTGTTATGCTATGGAATATATATATATATATTCCATATCTCTCAAAAAGAAAAAAAACGCAAACCTCTAAAGAAATATACCAATATGGACAATTTATTAAAAAACAGGGAAATACATGGTCCCTATAAAAAAAAAAAAAAAAATGGTTAAACAGACATATGACATAATTATACAAAGTACAAAAAAAGAGGGTATGATAATACCAATTGAAGTGTCCAATTCAAACCTGATGAGACGAGGATTCTCCGTTGGAATGAGATATTCACTGCAGCCTGTAGCCACGGAGGTGCAATTGTAACGCATAGCTCACCACAAACGAGGCGCGACCTTGGGGCTGAGGTAGGGATTGGTATAGAACGTCGACCACAACCGTGAGGGCGTGCCTAGAGTGTAGAATAATCTTGCAAGCCGGGTCGGGGTTATAGAGGACAGTGTAAACGTGATACTTGCCGGGTCCAGGAGCAGAGAGTAGCGGATAGTTTGGTACGTAGCTGGGGTCAGGATTGGAGAGAGCAGAGTTGTCGTAAATCCAAAGCCAGGGTCAGTACAGGAGAGAGCAAGATCGTCTTATTCCAAAACTAGGGTCAGTGCAGGAGAGAGCAGGATCGTCTTATTCCAAAGCTAGGGTCAGTGCAGGAGAGTATCACAAGGTTCCAAGTCCAAGGCAGGGTCAGGCAGCAAGGTAAAGGCAGACAAGGCAGGATGCAGTGAGATGCAGCGTCACAAAACTGGAGTTATGCTCGGCAAGGAATGAGAGTTCAGGCAGGGTATAAATAGGACCTCCCTCCAATGCGAGGCCACCAGGAAGTGGAGGAGCCTTCACTGATAGGCTGCTGGATCGTGCAGGTGCGTCCTATTGTGCAGCCGATTAGGAGTGGGGTGGAACCTCTAGAGAGCACCCGCGCATCATGCTGGCGACCTGGTTATGCGCCACTCGTGCGGCCCACGACACCTGCGTCAGTGCGGGGCAGAGACCGGAGGTGGGACTCGAAGAGAGAAGGGAGGAATGTGTGCAAGTGCTGTGCCGCGTACCTCCGACGTCAGAGCTGGGACAGAGACCACAGGGCGCCGGGAAGAGTGCGCACTGCGCTTGCGTGTCGATGCCGCCGATGGGAGAACGCACCCTGGACACAGAAACCGCCAAGACAGACGGAGCCGCACATGTGTACCACCGCTGACATGCCCCCTTTGCGTGCCACTAGATTCGGATGGACAGGTGAGGGTTAAGGGGACAGAACCGTCAGAATGGCAAATCCTCACAGCAATAAGCTGATTAAAGCAATGTGCAGCAGATGGTACTATTCAATCTTGAATGAAGATAGTATTGGAATTAGAGCCGTATATAGTCAATCTCTGGCTAAAGTAGCAAACAGTTGCAGGGAGTAGAGGTGTAAGAACAATCTCACCAATGGCACGTGTAGACAGATGATTCCAGCGGGACACACATCAGCCCGTCAGCTAAGTTACTTATCATCAATCTAGACCCTAAAGTTATCTTAGCATAGCTAAGACACACACTCAAAAAGGGTGCATAAGTCCAAAAATAATATCAGCAAGTTGAGTGTTTTACTCTATATCACTGCCACGATTGGTCTAAGAACATTTGTTTTTAGAGCCCAGTATGGAAACAAAAATATTGCACATCGGGAATACATATGTTAGGTGTTAAAGACTGCCACCAGGTGATAGCGCCATGTTTGAACCTATTACAAATACAAAGCACTCTAGAATAGCAAATACACTTGCTAATAAAATGCATAAGATCAAAAATGAGTATAGTAATTTTATTGTTATATTTGCAATGTATTATTGAGTACAACAGGGAGTTTAACACTTGTGTATAGACTAATGCACTGATTACAAGCACTGGCAACAAACACATTATGCTAGTTAATTAATTAGCAAACTGAGGGTCTATATAAGCTCATCTGACCCTTTGTACGTCATTGAATGAGCCTGAGGAAGCCGTCCAATCGGCAAAACGCGTTGCTCTAATTCGGTGATCAAGTTTGGAACTTTGGGGCTTCCGTAGCTGAAGGAGTCAGTTTTTAGTCACAGCCGCGCCAGGAACAGCCATCTATTCCGACTCCGGACGCGGAGTAGAGAGCGGCCGGGACCACTGCCAACCACAGCCACGGGAGCGCACCAGAAAATTGTTTAAACTATGTGAGTGCATTTTTGCGGATCCCATTTTATGTATAATAAACTTTGATGTTTTTTAAAAGCAATATTGATCCCTCTATATAATTTGGCCTCACCCACGCCCCTTACTGAAACGGGGAGGGGAAGGAACCCAGAACGGGAGAATCAAGAAAAAGACCCGCATTGAACTTCCTGCCTGCCAGCAGGAGTGTGCGCAGCACCCCTGGAAATACCCCTGACGGGGGACATAGGTGTTTACCCTAAAGACATCTGCCCTGCACCTTTACTCACACTGGGCCGTGTGAGTACTTATTGATATTATTGTTATTAATATCCCCCCCTGCACTTCATTGCAGAAGGGGTACCATCTACTACAAAGATACCAACTTGGGATTGTGTTTGCACAAGGCCGTGTAAGCATTTACTATACAGCTTACGTCTTTTGATTATTTGTTCACCATCCCAACCCCCCCCCCCCCACTGGGTTTTAACTGTGGTATACTGCTCGTCCATATCTGTTCCATCTGTACTTTTACTTATCCCTCACTCCCCCTACTCTGTTTTGTCTCTACGTCTCCAAAGGGCTTTGGATCATCCCTTTACCAGGGGTAGTAGCAGAAGGGATCGCAAGAAATACTACACATCAATAGGAATTAACCACAATTATTGGTTACATCGCTTCTCTGAAATTCTGATACTAAAGGTAAGCGCCTGGTTCCTCCACACCGTCAGCTAAGCCCCTCAGGTATACTGTGAGGAGGCCAATTTGTACTGATCCGTGAGTAGCACTGTGCGATCTTCCGCTCCGCTCTGTTCACCACAAAACAGCCTGATTAATAGGGCTAAAGCCCATGGGAATGCAGCCCAACCTATTGCTTTCTTCTCCCGCAATGAAGTTCTTTATGCCACCATCAGACAAAGTGAAGCTGCACGCTTCTATCAATCTCTGAATAGCCTCCAGCTCAGGAATTACTCTTACAGCAGACACAGTGACGTAAGCCTACGCGTTTCATCAGCTGATGCCCTGACTTCATCAGGGGTGTGTCCTATGTTGGTAGCTATGAATATTTATAGACCCAATCTTGAGTCCTGATTGGTCAAGCCCAAATGAACTGAAATTAACTCATTCAGGCTCAAAAATTGCAAAAGGGGAGCATGAATGCAAGAACACATAAATACATTAATAGAACAATGCAATTAAAATATAATTAATAAATATTACAAACCATCAAATTAAATAAAAATAACAATGAAAATATAAATATTCAAAAACAACATACATAAATAATGCATACGCAATATAACATAAACAAGCAGATCCAATATAATCATTAATAATAAATTAAATGTAACTAAACATTTTTATATATATATATATATAAATGTATATAACCATATGGGTTATTAGTCCACACATTGTTTTCCTCCCAACAACCCATTGTACCGCACTGAAATGAAGCCACAGAATGGAAGCGAGTATTTGTTTTTGATTATTAAGCTTGGCTAACACGGTACAGATACTTCTATATCAAAGATACTACATTGTACCGCACTCAAATGAAGCTTACCACAGAACAGTATTTTTGTGTGTGTGTGTATTTTTGTGTGTGTATTTGTGTGTGTGTGTGTGTGTGTGTGTATATTTTTGTGTGTGTGTGTGTATCAAATGGAATTATTACTGTGTTCTCATTTGCATGTGTTAGACAGGTTTGCAACCGTGCCTTTCACCATTATCACCTAGCACACAGTGCTTCCACTGCAGCAAGGGATTTTGGGAAATGACATGCAAATGAGCATACAATGCCACCTTTTGCTTCAAATCCATTTTGACATGGACACCTTAAGATGCATAGCCATTAAACCTACCCACAGACAGCTGTTTCGACCTTTTGGGTCTCATCAGTGTGAGGCTGGTTATACTGGCTTTGCAATTTGAAGCTTGGGTAGGTATCCACCACACATTAGTTAAGTTATGGTGAGTAAAAAAAGTGACAAAAAACCCTCCACCATAATGTCTAGTTCATAAGGTGTTATTTTGTAGTGTCATAACTGTTGTAGTTGTCTGCTTGAGTTTGTTAAGTGTTTTAAGTGTTTTGTTAAGTGTTTAAGTGTTTTATGTGTGTCTATCTGGTATACGCTATGATTGGTTGTCTTTTTCTCTTTCACATATTGTGATGCCATCTGCTAGACACGTCTGAATGTCCTTTCGGATACCACAACACATGAAGGGGGAGTCCTCCCCGAACTGGATACAGGGGAGCAGCGTGCCCCCAGCCTCCAGTAGAGAGAGGGAAACAGCACAGCTAGCTGCCATATATACCTGTTCCTGTAATTAGGTGAGCAGGTGAGGGGGAACCAGAACCACTAAAAAGTCTGGTATGAATTTCTTATCTACCAGTCTCAGTGAATCTGTGGGACAGATCAAATCCACACTATGTCTGCACTTTCTGCGAGAGAGAGAGAGAGAGAGAGAGATACAAATAGTAGCGCAAATGTAGTTACTAAATCAATTTAAATTGATTGATGAATTACAATACCCTATATATCACAGTGATGGCAAACACAATAAACAGTGATAGTTGAATAAATACTAAAATGTTCCAAACCAATTCCACAAGATGGTTTTGGGGAGAAAATATCCAGTTACTGACAAGCAGATCCTTTGGAGCACACTGTCGCCTCTTTAGTGGTATAGCCAACCACAAGGATACCTACAAAAAAATTAAAAGACAAAAGGAAGCGCAAAAATCTGAAAAATAAAAAGACAAAAGGAATAGCATAAATCTGTGTAAAAGGTGGGGATTTAATTTAAAAATGAGACAAGCACGGTCTTTAGGACCTGCACTCACATTAGATCTAACTGGCTGAGGTGACATCTCTGCACCAGAAAGATCAGCGTCATATGATACAAAAAAAAACCCCTCAGATATTGTATTTCATACATTTGATGCCAACATGAATTGACACAATAAAAATGTTTGGGCAGCATAAAGAAGCAAATCACTTCATCGTTGCACACATCTCCTGTACAGTCATCATTGTTCAGAACGTAGTTAAACATGGTGTTCCATTGATCTTCTAACGACAATCTGCTGTGTAAAGCCATTGCAAGCTGCCACACTGCAAGATAACTTAGACTACTGGTTATTGAAATGCTTGTTTTATTTCTGTATTATGTATCTATGCTGCTACCACATCATCTAGAAAATCTTCCCACTCTTGAGCCATAACTTGGAACATTTGTGTGATTAATCATTTATTTATTTTTTGAAGCTAGGAAAAAACATTTATACCACATTTTTTCATTTTTGCAAATTGTCTGACTATTATGAGTGGCTTCTACATTACAAAAGGTCTGTCACATAATTACACGGAATTCTATTTCCAGGCATATATGGAACAAATACTATGTATATTACCTCGTAGGGTTGCCAGGTGTCTGGTATAGAACCGGACAGCCCGGTATTTGGTTACTCTGTTCGGTAAAAAATGAGAGATAATACTGGACATGTATGTGTATGCCGGTATTACCTCTCCGGACTTAGTAACCAATCGCGGGATTTCCCCTGAGAAGGGATAGAGCTGGGCTGCTGCTGCTAGGGGGCTGGGAAGCTTCCTGTATCCTGATTGTCTGCTGCTGTGTAATGCAGCCAATCAGGATGGAGGTGGCAGGAGCCTGGGGCCAAAGAGCAGAGGAAAAGCATAGAGCAGAGAGAGGTGAGACTGTGTGCCTGTGTGCCCTGTGTGTATTTGTTCTGTTGTGTGTGTGTGTGTGTGTGTGTGTGTGTGTGTTTGTGTGTATTTGTACCATTTTGAGTGTATGTGTGTGTGTGTGTTTTCCCTGGCTGTCCTATGGGGGTGATAATGACAGGGAGGGGGGTGAGAGGATGAAAGGAGAGGGGTGAGAGAGGATGAAGGGAGGGGGGATGGGAAAGGATGAAGGGAGGGGGTGAAAGAGGATGAAGGGAGGGGTGAGAGAGGATGAAGGGAGGGGTGAGAGAGGATGAAGGGAGGGGGGTGAAAGAGGATGAAGGGAGGGGAGAGGGGGTGATAATGACAGGGAGGGGGTGAGAGAGGATGAAGGGAGAGGGGGTGAGACGATGAAAGGAGGGGGGTGAGAGATGAAGGGAGAGGGGTGGAAGAGGATGAAGGGAGGGGGGGTGAGAGAGGATGAAGGGAGGGGTGAGAGAGGATGAAGGGAGGGGGTTGAAAGAGGATGAAGGGAGGGGGTTGAAAGAGGATGAAGGGAGGGGGATGAGAGAGGATTAAGGGAGGGGGGTGAGAGAGGATGAAGGGAGTGGGAATGAGAGGATGAAGGGAGGGGGGATGAGAGAGGATGAAGGGAGGGTGTGAGAGAGGATGAAGGAATGGGGATGAGAGAGGATGAAGAGAGGGGGGTGAGAGAGGATGAATGGAGTTGGTATGAGAGAGGATAATGGGAGGAGGATGAGAGAGGATGAAGTGAGGTGGGGTGAGAGAGCATGAAGGGAGGGGGTGAGAGAAGATGAAGTGAGGGGGTGAGAGAGGCTGAAGGGAGAGGGGATGAGAGAGGATAAATAGAGGGGGATGAGAGGATGAAGAGAGGGGGATGACAGGATGAAGGGAGGGATAAGAGAATGAAGGGAGGGGGGATGAGAGAGGATAAATAGAGGGGGATGAGATGATGAAGGGAGGGGAGATGAGAGGATGAAGGGAAGGGGGAAGAGTGGATGAAGGGAGGGGGTGAGAGAAGATGAAGGGAGGGGGATGAGAAAGGATGAAGGGAGGGGGTGAAAGAGGATGAAGGGAGGGGGATTGAGAGAGGATGAAGGGAGAGGGGGTGAGAGAGGATGAAGGGTGAAGGATGAAGGATGAGAGGATGAAGGGAGAGGGGTGAAAGAGGATGAATGGAGGGGGGTGAGAGAGGATGAAGGGAGGGGGATGAGAGGATGAAGGGAGAGGGGTGAAAGAGGATGAATGGAGTGGGGTGAGAGAGGATGAAGGGAGGGGGTTGAAAGAGGATGAAGGGGGGGGTTGAAAGAGGATGAAGGGAGCGGGTGTGAGAGAGGATGACAGGGAGGGGGGTGAGAGGATGAAGGGAGGGTGATAATGACAGGGGGGTGAGAGGATGAAGGAAGAGGGGTGAGAGAGGATGAAGGGAGGTCGGATGGGAAAGGATGGAGGGGGTGAAAGAGGATGAAGGGAGGGGGTGAAAGAGGATGAAGGGAGGGGTGAGAGAGGATGAAGGTAGGGGTGAGAGAGGATGAAGGGAGGGGGGTGAAAGAGGATGAAGGGAGAGGGGGTGAGACGATGAAAGGAGGGGGTGAGAGATGAAGGGAGAGGGGTGGAAGAGGGTGAAGGGAGGGGGGTTGAGAGAGGATGAAGGGAGGGGGATGAGAGAGGATTAAGGGAGGGGGGTGAGAGAGGATGAAGGGAGCGGGGATGTGAGGATGAAGGGAGGGGGGATGAGAGAGGATGGAGGGGTTTGAGAGTGGATGAAGGAATGGGGATGAGAGAGGATGAAGAGGGGGGTGAGAGAGGATGAATGGAGTGGGTATGAGAGAGGATAATGGGAGGAGGATGAGAGAGGATGAAGTGAGGGAGGGTGAGAGAGCATGAAGGGAGGGGGTGAGAGAAGATGAAGTGAGGGGGGTGAGAGAGGCTGAAGGGAGAGGGGATGAGAGAGGATAAATAGAGGGGGATGAGAGGATGAAGAGAAGGGGGTGAGAGGATGAAGGGAGGGATAAGAGGATGAAGGGAGGGGGGATGAGAGAGGATAAATAGAGGGGGATGAGATGATGAAGGGAGGGGAGATGAGAGTATGAAGGGAAGGGGGAAGAGTGGATGAAGGGAGGGGGTGAGAGAAGATGAAGGGAGGGGGATGAGAAAGGATGAAGGGAGGGGGTGAAAGAGGATGAAGGGAAGGGGATTGAGAGAGGATGAAGGGAGAGGGGGTGAGAGAGGATGAAGGGTGAAGGATGAAGGATGAGAGGATGAAGGGAGAGGGGTGAAAGAGGATGAATGGAGGGGGGTGAGAGAGGATGAATAGAGGGGTTGAAAGAGGATGAAGGGAGGGGGTGAAAGAGGATGAAGGGAGGGGGATTGAGAGAGGATGAAGGGAGAGGGGGTGAGAGAGGATGAAGGGAGGGGGATGAGAGAATGAAGGGAGGGGGTTGAAAAAGGATGAAGGGAGCGGGTGTGAGAGAGGATGCAGGGAGGGGGATGAGAGGGCATGAAGAAATGGGGATGAGAGAGGGGGGTGAGAGAGGATGAATGGAGGGGGTATGAGAGAGAATAATGAGAGGAAGATGGGAGAGGATGAAGTGAGGGGGGTGAGAGAGGATGAAGGGAGGGGGGATGAGAGAGGATAAATAGAGGGGGATGAGAGAATGAAGGGAGAGGGGTGAAAGAGGATGAATGGAGTGGGGTGAGAGAGGGTGAAGGGAGGGGTGTGAGAGAGGATGAAGGGAGGGGTGTGAGAGAGGATGAAGGGAGGGGGATGAGAGAGGATGAAGGGAGGGGGTGAGAGAGGATGAAGGGAGGGGGTGTGAGAGAGGATGAAGGGAGGGGGGTGAGAGGATGAAGGGAGGTGGATGAGAGAGGATGAAGGGAGAGGGGTGAGAGAGGATGAAGGGAGGGGGATGAGAGAATGAAGGGAGAGGGGTGAAAGAGGATGAATGGAGTGGGGTGAGAGAGGATGAAGGGAGGGGTGTGAGAGAGGATGAAGGGAGGGGGATGAGAGAGGATGAAGGGAGGGGGTGAGAGAGGATGAAGGGAGGGGGTGTGAGAGAGGATGAAGGGAGGGGGGGTGAGAGGATGAAGGGAGGTGGATGAGAGAGGATGAAGGGAGAGGGGTGAAAGAGGATGAAGGGAGTGGGTGAGAGAGGATGAAGGGAGGGGGTTGAGAGGACGAAGGGGGGGATGAGAGAGGATGAAGGGAGGGGGTGAGAGGATGAAGGGAGGGGGATGAGAGAGGATGAAGGGAGAGGGTGAGAGAGGATGAAGGGAGGGGGGTAAGAGAGGATGAAGGAATGGGGATTAGAGGGGGGTGAGAGAGGATGAATGGAGGTGGTGAGAGAAGATGAAGTGAGGGGGATGAGAGAGGATGAAGGGAGGGGGGATGAGAGGGGATAAATAGAGGGGGATAAGAGGATAAAGAGAGGAGGATGAGAGCATGAAGGGAGGGAGAAGAGGATGAAGGGAGGGGGATGAGATGATGAAGGGAGGGGAGATGAGAGGATGAAGAGAGGGGGTGAAAGAGGATGAAGGGAGGGGGTGAGAGGATGAAGGGAGGGGGATGAGAGAGATGAAGGGAGGGGGTGAGAGAGGATGAAGGGGGGAGGATGAGAGGGGATAAATAGAGGGGGATGAGAGGATAAAGAGAGGAGGATGAGAGCATGAAGGGAGGGAGAAGAGGATGAAGGTAGGGGGATGAGAGTATGAAGGGAGGGGAGATGAGAGGATGAAGGGAGGGGGTGAAAGTGGATGAAGGGAGGGGGGTGAGAGCATGAAGGGAGGGATAAGAGGATGAAGGGAGGAGGATAAGAGGATAAAGAGAGGGGGATGAGAGCATGAAGGGAGGGATAAGAGGATGAAGGGAGGGGGATGAGATGATGAAGGGAGGGGAGATGAGAGGATGAAGGGAGGGGGTGAAAGAGGATGAAGGGAGGGGGGTGAGAGGATGAAGGGAGGGGGATGAGAGAGGATGAAGGGAGGGGGTGAGAGAGGATGAAGGGAGGGGGTAAGAGAGGATGAAGGAATGGGGATTAGGGGGGGGGGTGGGAGAGGATGAATGGAGGGGGTATGAGAGAGGATGAAGGGGGGAGGATGAGAGAGGGTGAAGGGAGGGGGTGAGAGAGGATGAAAGGAGGGGGGTGAGAGAAGATGAAGTGAGGGGGATGAAGGGAGGGGGGATGAGAGGGGATAAATAGAGGGGGATGAGAGGATAAAGAGAGGGGGATGAGAGTATGAAGGGAGGGGAGATGAGAGGATGAAGGGAGGGGGTGAAAGAGGATGAGGGGAGGAGTAAGAGGATGAGGAGGTGGGAGGGTGAGAGGATAAGGGGAGAGAAAAAGATGAGGAGGGGTGCAACAATCTTGGAATTTTTAAGATCAGTATTGCTCGCCATGTACAGTATGACTGCAGGTAAGTTATTTATAAATTATCTGAGCATTACGTCATTTGTTCTAAATTTCACTCCAAGCATGAAACGATTTGCATCAATTTGAACTATTTCATATTCTATTTCCTAAAAAAATCCTCAGAAGGGCGCTCCTTCTCATGACCCCTCCCCAGATTTTTTACGAAACAGAATATAAATTGGTGAATACTTGGAGTGAAATTTAGAAAAAATTACAGTCAGGTCATTTATAAATATCATTCTTCCCCACCAACGATTCTCGTGTGTCGCACCTTTCACCATTGTGCCTAGTATTTTTGGACAAGCCACATGGCAACCATAATTACCTGCACTCCACCCTGTGTGAAGTAAAGTACTGTATGAAGCTGGTAAAAGGATTGGCCTTACATTTATGGAAAACAAAGAACTAATCCTGCACTCCTACCAATTGGGCTAAAATATACCAGTGACATGTTTACATTTAGAACCTAAGTCTGTGTAACAAAGGGGTAATCTGGTTGCATCTTTTAATCAAAACATGATTCAAGCCTGCAAACCTCGTCAAGCTAGACTCCGTTATCAGGTACCAACACTGAATATACTGTATGCAATTTCTTATTGTCCTATGTTGAAATATGTGAAAGGTTAAATAGAAGCGTATGCATTTTGTGATTGCATTTTTTATATATTGGTGTTTTGGATTTAGATAGATGTCCATATTACTGATAATAAAATGATGGCCTGTTATTTGTAATATCATCAGTGCTTGCAGAGTCATCGCACATCGCACATTACAAAATAGTTGCATTTTAGGAACCTAAAATTAATCAAATAATCCCCAGAGTTGGATATATCAAATTTAGGTTTTCCAATATCATCTTGCACTATAAATAGTGGGCATATCAAAATCTGAGGTTTTCCGAGTGAAATAATCAAGGCTGATATATAAGGGACTATATTTCGCTATAGACATAATAACCCTGAGGAAGCGATCGGAGGTTCGTGAATTGCGTAGGGCCAAGTGTTTTTTGTTTTGCCCGGAGTGATCCCTATTTACCTCAGGCCAGAAGGAAACTATCCCGAGGACCAGCTGCATCCCGTGACGTCACAAAGATGAGGAGGCGGATCCAGGATGCTATGAGGAAGTGTGCGTATACTGGCTTCTAGGAGCACGTGGAACAACGGTAACCTTACAAAGAATCTGCAGGGAGTTCAGCCTTGGGTACTGTAGACGGACGTTCACAGAGGTACACAATTGGAGGCTTTTATAAGGTGAAATTATAATAAGGCTTTATTGTGCCTTTTCCTTTTCATCAGGAAATCATCCAAATCCAGGGGGGGAACAAAGCTTCTATTCACTTGGGAGTATTTCTAGTGAAATCCAATGCAATTAATTCACATCTCCGTTTGTTAAGCATTTCTCCCAACCCCAAACATATAGCATGAAATAAGCAGATATAAGCAGTCTCTTAATTAGGAAAGTCTTATCTGTTTCTTGCTGTAGAGTAAGCTTCTCTGCTCTCCTGGAACCGCACCCGTGCGTGCACAGAAAATATCAGCATCCAGGTTTAGAAGTCTTATTTGGTGTCTTGCAATCAGCTATGCTGGGCAGAGCTCAAGACCGGTCAGCTCCAGAGATGTGTGTTCTCTTGGTCAGTCTCTCCTGGGAGACTCAAGAACACTCCTCTGTCTCCAAAGGTCAGCTCTCATTCAGAGCTAAGGAGTCACTTCCTGTCTCAACAGACAGGCTTTTGTAAGCAATCAGGCAGGTGGTGTTTATTAATTGACTACCAGCAGTTAACCACCACACTGCCAGATTAAAGGCACATTACTTGAACAGGGATTACTCCCCTGTTACAGGTACCATGGGACGAACAATCATTTTTTGGATCAAAGTGCAAAAGACCAGGGAATCCGTGAGTGTGATTTCGATAGTGTATTGTTCATGTTGTTTTTAATTACATTTTTTATCGGTATCACGCTATGTCATTTATTTAATTTTTTTTCTGTATCTAGGATGTAATGTCCCCATAATCAACTGGGTTCAAGCGTTCAATATCTACCACTATAAGAAGTGACATCCCACTTGAACATTAGAGTATTGGTGCGAGTGTTCAGGAATAATACTATGTCCACTTTTTGAGCACTGGGAGAGGTTAAAGGTTTAATCACTCAAATTGATATCTGAAGAGTTCTTTGTTGTGAGTGACTAACATTGAACAATTATTATAATATATTATAATCACCTTTTGAACAGTTCACCAATATTATTGGAATGTAAAACTATATATTAGAATCACATTCTATGTGTATGTGTGTGTGGAAGTCACTCAAAAATTTAATAATCACAGTATTACTGTTTGGAATTATACAACTTCTTTTTTTCTGTTTTATATCACAATGTGCCCATTCATCAAGGAGGACTATTGTTTTCAACAACTTACAAAAAGATGGAGGACTAGTGACATCACATAAAAGAGAAAAGGGAAGCTGTTTCTGCGTAATAGAAGTTTACTTTGTTGCCTAGGCTCCATTTTCTGTTTGCATTTGTATCAAATGTATGAAAGTTTGTCTTACATTTGATGCAAATTGTTAGCCGGAAAAGTTTACCCCGCCTCAGACCCGGTTAATTTTTTTGACGCAATACCAGATACAAACGTGACGCAGGAAGACGCAGAGCTTGATACGTCTCATTATCTGTGGGTCATGTAAACCTGCCCTAACTCCTCCTCTTCTTACTCCTCAAATCGCAAAGTGGCGCACATGCTGAAAAACTTGGAGCAAAGACCTTCATTTATTGACGCAAACAGACGCAAGATGAAAATGCCTCAATTTGCATCAATTATGCTCTCAATCTTAATGATACACATCCCCAATGTGTTCTTCAGGTTTTTGAGGTAACATTACTGGTAGCAAGATTATGAAAATAAGTGATGTGACAATTAAAGGTATCCTAAAAAAAATAAAAGCTAGATAAAGTTGGGGTGAGAGGACTGAGGTCTGACATAAGGAGTACTGTGCCAATTAAAATTTCCACAGCTTGCTAACGTCCCATATAAAACTTTCATGAGCTGCAAGAAAATCAACACATTTGACATGCTTTATTGTAAAATACCAGCAAGAATATTTTGTACTCTACACTGAAAGATGTGAAGTCAAAGGCAATCTCTTAGGATACAGAAAAAATTATGGTATAATATCAAGAGAGTTTTTACTAAGGCTAAGGGCCGCTGGAGGCTGCTGCATGCGCGTCTGGCATTCTGGCAGCGCGTGCACAGCTTGCAACTGTCACGGTTGCTCACTGCAACCTGGACTGAACTGCTGGGCCGAGGTGGGGAATGTATATAACCATCACCCTAAGCCACGGGGGTGGGTCCGGATTGCAGAGTCGTGAACGTAGCAGGGTCAGGATAGGAGAGTGAAGAGGGTACAGGTACTTGCCTATGGTCCGGGATTAGAGAGCATAGAGTAGTCGAGATCCGTAAGCCGTAGTCGAGGACAAGAGAGCGTAGAGTAGTCGGTATCCGTAAGCCGTAGTCGAGGATTGGAGAGCGCAGAAGTCCGTTTAGCCAAAACAAGGTTCAGGGATACAAGAAGAGACAGGTCAGGTACAAGCAGGGTCACAACAGGTAAGCGAAATAACGAGAACAGGTACTCAGGCTGCAAGTGAGCACGGTGCATAGAAGGTCTATGCTCAGCGACGACCAAAGGGTGAATGAGGTTAATATACAGAGGCGTACCAATCAGGGAGAGAAGGGAGGAGACCTCAGACATAGGTAGACCTGTGATAGGCTGAGGCAGGGTGAAGCTCAGGTGTATCCCATCTAAAGTGAGTCCAGGCATTATTGCAGGTGCTGGTCCCTTTAAATCGTGCATGTGCGTGCCGCGCGCGCACCCGGGGTTGGAGCGTGACCTGCCGAGGAGCACGCGAGGACGGGACCTGCCACGCGCTCCCGGAAGGCAGAGGGAGCTCACCGATGGGACGCGGGCTGACGGAAGAGCAGAGAGAGCGGCCGCGCGAGCCGCCATGACGGGATGCTGGCAACGGCAGGTAGGGAGGTGCGGGCATGGACCGTGCGGTCCTGACAGTACCCCCCCTCGAGGGGAGACCACCGGGCGACCCAAGGATGGCTTAGAGGGGTACTTGCGGTGAAACTCCCGGATAAGTCTAGAGGCATTTACTTGATCCCGGCATATCCACTCCCTTTCTTCTGGACCAAAACCCTTCCAGTGTACCAAGTACTGTAGCTTTCCCCTGGATACCCTTGAATTGATGATAGCCTGTACCTCGAACTCGTCTTGACCCTCCACTAGAATGGGACGAGGAGAAATGTTCCTGCGTGTGATGGATTTGTCGGGTAGAAAGGGTTTCAGGAGCGAAACGTGAAAAGCCGAGGGGATTTTCATGGTTGGAGGAAGTTTCAGCCGGTAGACCACTGGATTAATTCTCTCCAGAATTGAGAATGGTCCGATGAATCTCGGTGCCAGCTTATGAGAGGGAACTTTGAGCCGAATATTCTTCGTGGAGAGCCAGACTTTTAGGCCAGGAAGATAATTAGGAGTACTGCGGCGGTGACGATCAGCTTGTTTTCTGTGTTGTTTACTGTGGAGAAGAACGGCCTGTGTTAGGTTGTTTTGGATCTTTTCCCAGGACTGCTGAAGAAGTCGGACCCTGTCCTCCACTGCAGGAACCCCAGAGTTGGGGACAGGAGATGAAAAAGAGGTGGGGTGAAATCCATAATTAATGAAGAAGGGAGACTGTTGAGTGGACTCGTTGCGAGAATTGTTGTGTGCAAATTCTGTCCAAGGAAGAAGTTCTGCCCAGTTATCCTGTGCATCAGAGACGAAGCAGTGAATATATTGTTCAAGTGACTGATTGGTCCGTCGGTTTGCCCATTGGTTTGTGGGTGATAGCCAGAGGAGAACTGTAACTTGATATCCATTTTTTTACAGAAGGCTCTCCAAAACATAGACACAAATTGAGACCCCCGATCCGACACTATAGTTAGGGGTGTCCAGTGAAGTCTGAAGATCTCCTTGGAGAAGGTTTCGGATAATTTGGCAGCCGATGGTAGTCCTCGAAGAGGGATGAAGTGAGCCTGCTTTGAAAAGCGATCTACCACTACCAAAACCGTATCCATACCCCTGGATTTGGGCAATTCAGCTACGAAGTCCATCGAGAGGTGGCTCCACGAGCGGTCGGGGATGGGAAGGGGCAACAGGAGACCAGGTGGTTTATTGCGGGGTGTCTTGTGCTGGGCACAAGTAGTGCAAGAAGATACAAAGCTCCTAATGTCTTTGCGCATGCCAGGCCACCAGAAGGTGCGTTCCAAGAGATCGATAGTCCTCCTAATACCAGGATGACCAGCCGTCTTGGAAGCGTGACCCCACTCCATGACCTGTCTGTGAAAGGTGGGGGCAATGAACAACCGTCCTACAGGAACCTGGATGCCCTCAGGGATGGTGTTCTGTGCCTTCGTGATCTCAGGAAGAGCGCTGAAGACGTTTGTGGCAAGAATGCACGTCGTGGGAAGGATCGGCTCGGGTTGATCCGGGGTTTTGTCGTCAGTTAAGAACTGCCGGGAGAGTGCATCCGCCTTGATGTTCTTGGAACCCAGGATGTAGGAGATCATGAAGTTAAAGCGGGTGAAGAATAGAGCCCAATGTGCCTGGCGGGATCCTAGGCGGCGAGCCCCTTCAATATAAAGAAGATTTCTATGGTCCGTTAATATGGTGATAGGGGTTGTGGTACCTTCCAGAAAGTGCCTCCATTCCTCCAAGGCCATCTTAATAGCGAGAAGTTCACGATTACCCATGTCGTAATTTCTCTCAGCGGCAGAATTTTTTTTAGAAAAAAAAGCACATGGATGGAGTCTTGCTTGGAGATCCCTTCTCTGGGAGAGTACTGCCCCAGCTCCTACTCTGGAGGCATCTACATCGAGGGTAAAGGGTAGTGCAGGGTTCGGGTGCACGAGGATGGGTGCGGATATGAAGGCCTTGTTTAATCTTTCCAAGGCTTCAATAGCTTCGGTAGGCCAGTGAGCCAGATCGGCTCCCTTTGTGGTTAGTGCAGTGATAGGTGCGACTACCGTGGAGAAGCCCTGGATGAACCTCTGGTAGTAGTTTGAAAAACCCAGGAACCTCTGGACAGCCTTGAGAGATAGTGGTCGTGGCCATTCAATGATCGCCTTGACTTTATCCGGATCCATTGTCAGGCCAGTACTGGATATGATGTACCCCAGGAACTTGGTGGAGGACCGATGAAACTGGCACTTCTCTAATTTAGCGAAGAGATGATTAGTGCGAAGTCTCTGGAAAACATGTCTCACATGTTCGGAGTGCTCAAGGATGTTCTTCGAGAAGATCAGTATGTCATCCAAGTATACGACTACGTATTGGTCGAGTAGATCCCTGAAGATTTTGTTCACAAATTCCTGGAACACTGCGGGTGCGTTGCACAAACCGAAGGGCATCACCAAATACTCATAGTGTCCGTCGCGAGTGTTGAACGCCGTCTTCCACTCATCTCCATGACGGATCCTCACCAGGTTGTATGCCCCTCTTAGGTCCAGTTTTGTGAAGACTGTGGCCCCTTGAAGTCTGTCAAATAATTCTGAGATCAGAGGGAGAGGGTAACGGTTCTTAACCGTTATTTTGTTGAGCCCCCGATAATCTATACAGGGTCGGAGAGACCCATCCTTCTTTTAAATGAAGAAGAATCCTGCACCAGCGGGTGAGGAAGATTTTCAGATGAAGCCCCTGAGGAGGTTCTCTTGTATATATTGTCTCGTGGCCTGAGTCTCTGGTGTGGATAGAGGATAGGAGCAACCACAGGGAATAGTGGCACTGGGCAGGAGGTCGATGGGACAATCAAAAGGGCGGTGGGACGGCAGTTCTTAGGCTTGACCTTTGTCGAATACGTCCCAGAACTCGTGGTATATCTCAGGTAGAGAATCTCCAGGGTCCGGTAGTACTAATCGGGCGAGGGTCTTGGGTGTGTCCAGACATCTCTCCTGGCATAGAGTACTCCAACGGATAGGCAAAGTACCGGTCCAATCCACCTCCAGGTTGTGTTGTTGGAGCCATGGTGGGCCTAGAATGATATCTGCAGATCGGAGTGGATAACATCGAGTTGTAAAGTCTCAGAATGGCCACCGGGGGAGTTAAGAAACAGGGGGATGGTTTGAAGGATAATAAAGGCTGGTTGGAGAGGACGCCCGTCGATTGCCTCAAGACCCACTGGGCGATCTTTGGGGATTAAGGGTATCTTGTTTCTCTCCACAAATTTCTGGTCGATAAAATTGCCCCGACCCGGAGAAAGGCACGTGTGGTCGTCTTAAAGTTGTCTCCTGACAAGGTGACGGAGAAGTGGATCCTGGTAAGAGGTTTGGAGGAGGGATGGGACGTGGTTCCCAGTGTAGTTCCCCCAATCTTCACTGGGCGTTGGCTTTTCCCGGCTTTAAGGGGCAGGTAGCGACTAGGTGTCCCTTGTTGCCGCAATACATACAAAGTCCTGAATGTTGTCTCTCTTCGGTAGACAGACGGATGAGTCCGAGTTACATGGGTTCCTCCACGGCTACGGCTGGGAAATTACCGCTGGGGATAGGAGAGGGAAGATATGTAGGTGAACTTCGGGAGCGCTTACCTTTCTCAATCTTCCTTTCTTGGAGGTGCTGATCCATCCGTATAGACAGGGCCACTAACTCCTCTAATCCCGACGGACTTTCCAATGATGCCAGTCGTCCTTGAGGTTATTGGACAGCCCTTGCCAGAACACTGCCGACAATGCTTCGTCATTCCACTCCGTCTCAGTGGCAATTTTGCGGAATTCGAGGGCGTAGCGCGCCACCGTGCGTTCCCCTGGAATATATTTAGAAGAGAAGAGGCTGCCGTTACCTTCCTTCCTGGAGTGTCAAAAACTCCTCTGAACTCTGCAGTGAATCGGACCATGTCAGACGTGAGATCAGGTCTTCGCTCCCAAATTGGTGAGGCCCAGGCCAGAGCGTCGTCAGTCAAGAGGGAGAGAATGTATGCCACCTTAGATCGAGGAGAAGGAAAGTCTGCAGGCAGTAATTCAAATTGTATGGAGCACTGGTTTAGGAAACCCCGGCATGTCAAGGGATCGCCTCCGTAGCGGTTAGGGGTCGGAAGGAGTGGAGACGACCTCTTGGAGAGCGGAGCAGGAATATGCGCCGGTACAGCAGGCGAAAGTGCAGCGGGTTGGAGGGTGGTAACCCGAGTATCAAAATCTCCTAGTGATCGTTGGAACCCCTCCATCCGTTGATTATTTTGATTCAAACATTCTTCCACCTGTTTAAACATAGAATCAATTCTTTGTAATTGTTGGGCCACCTCAGCGAGGTCCAGGTGCGTTGGACTGAGCATAATGTCACGGTTGCTCACTGCAACCTTGACTGAACCGCTGGGCTAAGGTGGGGAATGTATATAACCACCGCCCTAAGCCACAGGGATGGGTCCGGATTGCAGAGTCGTGAACGTAGCAGGGTCAGGATAGGAGAGTGGAGAGGGTACAGGTACTTGCCTATGGTCCGGGATTAGAGAGCGTAGAGCAGTCGAGATCCGTAAGCCGTATTCGAGGATAGGAGAGCGTAGAGTAGTCGGTATCCGTAAACCGTAGTAAAGGATTGGAGAGCGTAGAAGTCCGTTTAGCCAAGCCAAGGTTCAGGTATACAAGAAGAGACAGGTCAGGTACAAGCAGGGTCACAACAGGTAAGCGAGATAACGAGAACAGGTACTCAGGCTGCAAGTGAGCACGGTGCATAGAAGGTCTATGCTCAGCGACGACCAAAGGGTGAATGAGGTTAATATACAGAGGAGTACCAATCAGGGAGAAAAGGGAGGAGACCTCAGACATAGGTAGACCTGTGATAGGCTGAGGCAGGGTGAAGCTCAGGTGTATCCCATCTAAAGTGAGTCCAGGCATTATTGCGGGTGCTGGTCCCTTTAAATCGTGCATGCGCATGCCGCGCGCGCCCGGGGTTGGACCGTGATCTGCCGAGGTGCACGCAAGGACAGGACCCGCTGCGCACTCCCAGAAGGTGGAGGCAGCGCGCCGATGGGATGCGGGCCGACGGAGGAGCGGAGAGAGCGGCCGCGCGAGCCGCCATGACGGGACGCTGGCACCGGCAGGTAGGAAGGTGCGGGCATGGACCGTGCGGTCCTGACAGCAACGGAGATTTGCTGTCTGTTACCAGCGATCAGAGGTGCGCGGGGGGGGTGGGGGTGGCCTAAACAGCTGGTGGGCACGGCCATGAACTTGCTAGGCTTCCATTGGTTCAAGGAGATGCTGAAAAGGAGAATATGTGTGTTATTTTTCTTCATTTCTTCGGCTAACGAGTCAGCGTCACTATTTTGAACCCAACAAAAAAGGGGACACAAAATCTGGATTAACAGTTTACCTGCAGGTACAGCAGTTTGTAAACCGCCTCGACATGAGAGAGATTAGGTAAAGATCTTAAAAACAATGCAACGTTTTTGGTTATTGAGGATTGTAGACTGACGTTCACACAATTAGGAGGCTTTATAATGTGAAATTATTGTGCCTGTTCCTTTTCATCAGGAAATTATCCAAACACAGGGGGGAGGAACAAAGCTTCCATTCACTTGGGAGTATTTCTAGTGAAATCCTATGCAATTAGTTCACATCTCCATTAGTTAAGCATGTCTCGCAGCCCCAAAACATATAGCATGAAAATAAGCAGATATAAGCAGTCTCTTAAGAATAAAAGTCTTATCTGTTTCTTGGAGGGAAAATCTTCTCACTTCCTGGTTCAGCTTCAGGTGTAGTAGTTTTCCCTGTGTCTTGAAATCAGCTCTGCTGTGCAGAGCTCAAGACCGGTCAGCTCCAAAGGTCAGCTCTCAGTCAGAGCTAAGGTGTCTCTTCCTGTCTCAACAGAAAGGCTTTTTGTAAACAGGCAGGTGGTGTTTAGTAATTAACTACCACACTGCTAGATTAAAGGCACATTACTGAACAGGGATAAGTCCCCTGTTACAAGGATGCATTAAACGGTTAACTTTTTTGTTGTTTTTAATACTCATCTGATTTTTTTTTTCACAAGGGTGTCAATTTAACTCATTAACAAATCCGCCGCCACTAGTTCACGTTTTTCTGCATATTTACAGATCCACCACCCTTCCCTGTTCATGCTAGGCTGCCTGCGATCTCCCCTCTTGATTGGCTCACAGAGCACCATATGATGCATCACGGCACGGGAACAGAATCTTGTTGCATCCCCGCCCGGCTGGCTGACGCGCCACAGTGCGAAGCGCGAAGTGGGACAACAAGCAAGGAGACACCGGGGCCAGGTACAAAGGAGGAGAGGGACTGGTGAGAGGCCCGCACGCCACCGTGCGCGCCGCCGTCAGCAGCGGGTACCTAGCCTTATGGTTGGTATGAGTGTAATCTTCACTGACAAGAGGTTTTCTAACCATTCTATATATTATTATTGTTTATTTATAAAGCGCCAACATATTCCGCAGCGTGGCACACAATTATTTAACTTACTTAAACCAAATGACATACCAAATAAGGACAAACAAGGGAAACAGATACAGGAGGTAATGAGGGCCCTGCTCGTGAGAACATACAATCTAGGGGGAGTAAGGGTCAATGTGAAAACAAAAGGTAAAGTGGATGCTCATTGTGTGATGGAGCGTGCCTCCGGATAGAGTTTGGTCCAGCTGCACGGCTTGTCCTGTTAAGGCTTGGGGTTGTGGATACTAGGGGGTGTCAGATGTCATGGAATTCTGACAAGCCGCACAGCTGGTCCCAATTGGGTTAGAGGGTGTGTATGTTAATAGGATGCCCGATAGGCTTCCTTAAAGAGGTGAGTATTTATGGAGTTTTTAAAACTCTGAAAGCTGCGGGAGGGTCTCATGGTGCATGGTAGAGAATTCTACAGAGAGTGTGCAGCACAGGAGAAGTCTTGTAGGTGTGAGTGAGAGGAGGTAATAAGGGAGGAGGAGAGGTGGAAGTCATGCTCAGAACGGAGAGAGCATTTTTGGAGATGAGGGCTGACATATAAGGAGGGGCAGCATCATTGGCAGCTTTGTAAGTCTGGCTATGATTTTGAATTTTATTCTAGAGGATACAGGAAACAAAGTGTAAGGATGTGCTTAGTGGTGCAGCAGATGTGGAGCGGTGAGTGAGGTAGATGGCAGCAGCATTTTGAATGTAATGATGCGAAGAAAGGCGGAGGAGAGCAATGCCGACCAGGAGAAGATTGCAGTAGCAAAGACTGGTCAAGATGAGCGAGTGAATTAGGATTTTAGTTGCGTCATGAGTAAGAAAAGGGCGTATTCTAGCAATATTTCAGAGGTGGAGACGACAGGACTTAGTGAGGGGTTGAATGTGCCTTTAAGTTCTCAGTGCATGATTCTGTCTCTCAAACCTAACCGCACTATACCATATAAAATGTAGTCGATGTCATGCTTTACAGAAGCGGCACAAAAGACACAGGTAGCTGTTATGCTGCATACTGTAGCTCTAGCTAAAGAGAATGGTCAGGTTTTGTGCAGCTGGCACAAAAGCACACAATAGAAGTTAGCATGAGCTGAAGTCTGTCAATCTCAAATGTACAAACCAAACGGCACAGACGAAAATAGACAAATAACGAGCCATACGGATGTTACTTATATAACACAGTGTAAAGAAGAAGTGAATGTTATTCTATCATCACTTAATGGAGCGGTGTGCCAGATGCAGTTGACATAATTGTTCTCTAAATGTGGCCATCTACCACAGGATCAGCTTTCACATAGTAGGCAAACCTGTAATTCACCATCCCATGGCCCATTATGTTGAGGGCTTTACACCTGATCCCAGGTTAAATCCCAAAAGTACAAAGGACTACTACTCATTCGTATAAGAAAATGAATAAATACTTATGGAAAATGGATAGGTATAACTGCTTCTCTACATGTGAAATCCCCTACAGATTAATGAGAATAATGTTAAATGTGTACAATGTACATTAAAGCTGTAGTCCCCTGTAATCCTTACATTTTGAAAGGACATCACGCTGAACAGGTAAATGAAGTCACTCATATTATTATATACATATATGAAACCTCATATCAATCAACTGAAAAAAGTCTGATCCGTAAAATCCTTATCTGATAAACTGTGTGCTCATGGTGTTAACATAATTGTTTAGAGATTACATTGTGTCCGTTTTTAAGTGTTTTTAATCAGTGATAGCTGTGTTTTTCTATTTTGCTTTGTATTAAATATAAAATAATTTGACAGATACATGTGAGTGGCATGATTTTGTGATGTTTCGGTTCTGTCTTCTGGTGACCATTTCTCTTGTTTGTATAGAATTCAAAATATTTGTCAAGCCTGTGTACCACACCATCAATGCAGTTATCGAATAGACTAAACTACAAATAAAGCAAATAGAATATACTTCAAAATTAAAATCTGAATTGATGATCAAAAAAAATTAATTGGCCAAATGATACAATGATGGAAATGTTAATTAAACACTATCTCCTTACAGATAGTGAATTAGCTTCTAAATCAGAAGATTAAACTTTTGTCTCGTAACTGCAATAGGAATAAGTATGGCTTGTTTGTTTGTGGTCCATCTTGCATGGGTTCCGCTTCTACCAACTACTGAAGAGGAGATGAAGGGTGTGACAATCATGTGACTACAGAACCATGGAGAGGAAAGATGCAGAGATTGGTAACACCCAACTGAAATGCAGCATCACCCACAAAGGAGAGAAGGAAAGTCTCCAAGATTCAGGAAAGAAAATCACAGGTTATAATAATATAGTAATTGTTTGTTCTTGTATAGCACTGCTAAATTTATGTGGTTCTTTACAGAGACATTTTGCAGACACAGTCCCTGCCCCGTAGAGCTTACAATCAATGTTGTTTGGTGCCTGAGGCACGGGGAGGTAAAGTCACAAGGAGCTGACACTGGGAATTGAACCAGGTTCCCCTGCTTCAAAGCCAGTCAGTGTCTTTACTCCCTGAGCCGTGCCTTCAGTCCGAAGTTGACATACAGACCAATGACAAGATCAATAAAAGGACAATAATTAATTTTATTTTGTTATACTTTGCATTGAAAAGCCTTCTATGCAGGTCCCTCATGTCATAGTGAGCCTTCAAATGAGGCTGAGTACAGAGGAGGATTAACTTTCAAAAACTTCTGTCCTTTTATAGTAACTTTTCCTAACGCTGTATTGGATGATTATTGGTATCACACTAAGAAACTTTTTTTTAATAAACCACAGTTGCCAGGTTGTTTTCCCCTCCAATTTGGATTAAAAAGAGAACTAGTTGATGACATATTCCTCATAATAAAAACCAGCTGAAAAGGGTGGAGGGATTGTACTTCTTATTACTAATGATTATATAGCTGAATGTACTCACCAGTTGGCAGATTGCGATGTTAAACGATCTGCCAACTTATTCAAAAGGATGCTACTGAGTCATTACAGAGTCTTGGAGATGATTTTATTCTGGAGCGATAACCAACAGTTGGTTGACTAAAACAAGAGGTATTTTCTTCCTACAGTTACTTTCATAAGAGTTCCCATCTCGTACAAAGAGTTTCACCTTTAAATTATTTTTTATAAAAGATGCATTTGATTTGAATATCCTTTTTAGGCTATAAATTATGTGAATAACTGTTTTAGTTTTATTTGATATAGACTAAATATACCAATATTTCCTATGGTGCAGCATTTAAAATCATATCACAAGCCTTATCTGATAGGACCGCTAAGCTCCCTGTAAAGAAGTTTGGGTGGAAATGGCCCAATTGATATTATGTTACAATTGTTTCATGTTTAATTATCAATTATATGTCTGAATAAAGGCCATAGAGATGAGAATAATCCTTTTTTTTATTAATACATTATACACTGGACCCTATTTATCTATGATGTGCTGATGTCATGGCAAGGAGATGGAAAAACTTTCTTGAATTTCAAAAACTGTTGAATACATTTTTGGGGGATTTTCATATTTATTATGAATTGTGACCATAATTAGAGTGATTTTTTTGAATAACAAATCCGAATAAAGGATGATCGCTACATACTTCTCTGTGGAGATGGGCATGTTTTTCGCAGGCGAACGTCAGGCTTTTTAGTTTGAGAAGAAGTTCACTTTGATGCAAAAGTTTGCAGCAAGTTTACTTAATGCTAAAAAGTTAATAGGCAGTGCATTTTTGCTTACATTTGCTTGCTTTTGCTTTCAATGTTCATTCAAACTAAAAAACAAAAAGAAGTCACAGAGGGGCTATTTTGCCACTTTAAACAAGCGAAATATTGCATTTTGAACAATTTGGGCCAATTAGCTAGAACTTTTAGTCAGGATGTTGATTGTGAAACCATTGCGAAAGAAACTCCCACACTATTCCTTGTGTCTCCACTCCCTCCTTTCTAGACTTCAAGTTCCCTGGGGAAAAGGCCTCCTTCCTACTGTCTCAGTTTGTCTTAACATATCCAGTATTAACTCCTTTGTCCTACAATGTTATTGCTCTCCCTACCACACTGTACTGCAGTGAGGATAGTGTTGTCGCAATACAAATAAAATATAATAATAACTTTTGGCGCCAAAATAGTTGCGGGTTTTGCAAACTTTTTCAAAAGTTTGCTCAAGCTTGCAGAGCAACGAATCTCAACCGATTCGCACATCTCTACCTCTCCTTGTGGCAAACCTCAAACCTGCACTAATCTATTGAGGTATTATTCTCTTCCACCATCTTTGTTACATAATATATGATTAGTATATTTTCATAGGATTTGCTCAGAAACAGTATAATCGGCGGTCTGAAATTCTTGCTAATAGATTTACTACATGAATACAGATGCAGCGGCCGTTATTCGAACACTTTACGCGGTATATACCTCGGAATACCCATGTCATGGTGCGGGATTTCTTCCAACCATACCGCCTTTAGACGCGAGTGCAGAAAATGGCATTTTAATATTCTGGTTTTTAAACACCTGAAATTGGCACAGTAGCACAGTACTCTACACATTACAATTCATTCATTTCTGCCACGGATACGAAACAGAATCCATGAAATTCAAACAAAGCAACCGCGATAAACACGTGTGCCTGGGGTGATTGGTCGCGTGAGTGCCGTGAGGAATACAGCAGAGCACATGAAAACGGCTCCGTGAAATGTTCCAATAACGGCCGCTGCATCTGTATATCCACCGAGGTTATTAACTGATATTAAACCAGAAATATTGTAGGTCATCTTAAACTGATGGGTTGAATTAGGGCAAAACAAAAAAGGGCAAATGTATGCGCTAAATTGGTTCTTCTTGAAATGGTCTTCTCTAAACAAACCTCATGGTTAGGTAAATTCCAAAAGGCAATGTATAGTGTGGTCATAGAGTACATTGTACCTATAACACCTCAATGTTTAGGCACCGATATACTGATAAAACATTTATTATTATACAATAGAATTTTGGTCAATCAGATTTGTTCTACGCTGCAGTACAAAGCACCAGGATAAATTAAGAATACTACAGAAGGTGAACTGCTGCCTTGATATATAGTTACTGTACTAAGAATTATTACATAAAAGTATGCATGCCATTAGATGGGACAGTGGTACTTATATATACTGTAGTTACAACAAGGTAATACAAATTAAGCATTACAAGTTTGTACAAAATGAATGCAAACACGATGTCGATTACATGAACCATCTTGCCATAATGGCTTAGGAAGGATGTGAATGCAAGTACGGATAGGTGATGAATAGGTCTTTTCCTTACATGCTTGAGGTTTCTTGCAATGCAAGCTTTATGGTTTTATGGTGCATGCTGCCACACTTGACGAAGATTAAGATATTTGTCCCTTTCAGTCTAGAGAGGTTATTAAGTTGAGTTCTGTGACAACCTGGTGTATAAAAAAAAACCCCAGCCAGGTGTCTCATGACAATTTAGAGTGTGAAAAACTATTTAAAAACATGTTTGTTTTTTCACTTTAAAGATAATGTCATTGTTTTAAGGAAGCCACTTACCTTGGTTACATGTTTAAATATATATTTTTGAGATTATTTAGCTAAGTGGAACTACCCTTTAAACAAGAATGGTGTGTAAGTGCAAAAAGCAGACTACACAACACCTTTGCACATGTACACCAGCAATAGACTCTTCACGCTGCACCACACCTACCTTTTTCAAGTTTGGACTTTAATTTAGTAAGAGCGCTACCTTTTTTGTTGTATTTCCACATGTACAGCAGGTAGGGATTTACGCCAGATCCATGTGATGTGTTTGGCCTTGGAGAAATATCTTTTTAAGGGAGAAATGTTTACTGGAGAGGGAGAGAAATATATCCTAATATCCTGAGTCGCAGCTTTAAACAGAGCAAAATCTTTCAGCCCAATGGTCACCACTTAATTCTGTTGAAACAATGTAATGCCTCGCAGCTTGGAGCTACTTGGGAGGTCAGAACAAGGGGGATTAGTAAAAGAACGCTGAATGTTCTTGCTGCAACTTCCGATGAGGGTGCTGGGAGAGGCGAATGGGAGCTGCAAGCCAGATCAAGGATAGGTCTGCACTAAACCCAAAATATTTTGGAGCAGCCAGGCATTTGTGTTGAAGGAGGAGATAGGCTGCATTTTGAATTACTTTCAGTAATAGAGTTATCTTGGAGAAGGGGTAACTTGGAAGTCAAGTTAAAGTTTCAGTAGCTATCTCAGTGTTGGGTTGGAACATCTGGCAAAACCTGTTCGGTGCTGCTTGCTGATGGCATTAATGTTTACTGGAAAATAACAGTCATCTTAAGTCATTATCCATTAGCCAGTTTTCCAACTGGGAAAGCAGAGTGCAGGGACGTGTATGCAAGAGGCCCTGCTTTTTTACTTCCAGCTTTCACAGAGGAACAGAAGTTCTACTAAGGAAATTTAATCTCAAATAAAACGCCAGTAGATAATATATGCCACAGCAAGAAAGTCACAATTTGCCTTTACACTTACAAAATACATTTCACAACTTTGCCCACAAAATTGCATTATTTCCTATTTCTGTAAACCAGACAATGCTTAGCTCCTTTAGTTGGACAGGCAATCTGTATTTTCACCCTTTCATCACTGTATTGTTGGGCCATCTGGATGAAGCGGGATCTGAATTTTGCTTACAGCTGCTAACAGTGTAAAAAGAAATCAGCAATAAGTGCCGTCTGTGGTTATTTTTATCATTCCCCTTTAACTTCTGGGGAAGCCTGAACTCTAGCTCTGCATTCGGACATTAGAATTACCTTTCAAAATACAACAATCTTTCACAATACTAATGCTTTAACTGGAGAAACACTTTACAAATTGTTTTGTGCTGTTACAAAACTGGGACAAAAACTACAATATGCTCCCTGTGTGATTCCTTGACATAGAATTACCCTCTTAATGTCCTGAGTCCTGGTGTTTAATCGCTTTATTTAAACCTGTCTCATATCTCTGGCATTGACAATATATGTCCCATTTTTCAAAAACCTGCTACCACTGTCCTCTATTTCCAGAGTGGAGTCTAACCTCTATACCACCAGTCCACCGTTGGACCAAATAAGATAGAGTACAACTGATAAACCAAAAGTGGTTTTGATTTTGTTCAATTACCAAGTAAGGCTTTCCTTGTAGCAATTTAAATCATATCACAACTAGGCTATAACTTTCATAACTAGTAACCCACATTTCAGTGTTGCCAAGATGACTATAAATGTGGTGTGAAGCGAGTTTGACTTTCAGCAACTGTTTGTTTACTTGCTTTTGAACATTTTCACTCTATCTTTTTTCTCCTCTAGCTCCTCATGGAGCAATTTAGAACTATGTCTAATGAATTTAAAGCGAACACTGTCTCTGTTGATTTTAGAGAGCGATATTCAGCATATACTATTTAAATCAACATATTAGGATGATTTTGGAAATAATAAACCCACCGATTTTTCTAAATGACATTGAGTCCATTAAAAATGGGAAACTGAACTCCCTCTTCATGACCTCACGCTTACTGAATACTATAAGGATGGAAAAATCCCTAGAGGATTTCTGATAAAAAAACAACCCACAATTGGCAGGAACAATAGTGAATTCTGCATTCGTTGGTGCCAGATTCTAAATAAAGCATCACTTGAACTTATTCTATTAGGGATTGAGGAGGTTGGAGAAGAACTAGCTAATGTCCGGAAAGATATTCTAAAACTAGAATTGGAAATTGATCGCCCAAAACCTGATGAAAAATGTAAAGAACAGAAATCTAAACTTCAGTCAGGTATTGCGAAATTTAGAGAGGACTTATTACAATTTTAAAAGGAGAAGCTAAGAAAGGTAGTCCAGGATTATAAGGATAACAATGTTTATCCCTGAATTAAAGGGGAGACGTGTGGTACTAGACGCTTTACTCATGACCAAAGACAGCCACCAAAAATTCCAACAAGACGGTCTGTCTGTACTTTGGACACGCCTCCAGAGGAGACAAAGGGGAACTTAATGGGACTGATTCCTCTGCATCAGAGCTGTCCACACAATCCCATGATAAACATCCTACTACTCTGTGGATTTTAGCAAGAGCCAAAGCAGCACTTTCTGCACAAAATTTCTATCGTGGGAAAAGGAAGAAGGGTCACCAGCAATAAAGCGACAGACACAGGCGAACCAACTCCTAGATGTGGTATTCATCCTTTTGGGCAGTCACTTTACTGATAGTGACATTTCCATACTCAGTAAGGGCATTACCTTTGTTCACACTAATCATTTAGACCCCTTCAGGTTTGAAGTTGACCTTTTCAAAATGGAGATTATTAAATCTGAAGTACTTATTTCACAGATTACCGGAACCACTCGGTCCGGACTCATCTACACTTATAGTGTGGTCACTACTGAAGCACCTACACAAGGAGCTAAACTCAAAAGTCCGTTCAGGTTCATCTCTCCCCTGCAGTACACATAAGTAAGTACACTTATGAACCTGGTTAGACATGATATTACCAGACATCAGGTCAAAATAAAGGGTGTTTATAGAAATGTATCATACGAAGAGGTCAGATCCCTGAAACATCTTAAAAATGACAAATATAACTGTTAGAAAAGCAGATAAGGGGAGGTGTTGTTGTCCTTAATTATAACTCATATAAAGAGGAGGCCTTAAGACAACTTCTAGATGAGACATGATAAAAAAGACTGACTTACGATATTATATATAAGTATCAAGGCGAGGCCGATGCCATACAGTATAAACATGGCCCTTAAGAACCGATGGATTGATTTGAAGTAGTTTAACTATTTATCACAAGAAACAAAGAAGTCCAGAGCAACATCTGTTGAAAAAGGGTCATTTAGTTAACCCTTTGGCCAAAGCGTATAAGCCTGCGAGCCATATAAAGGCATGACCAATTCGCAGGTCCTAACACTAACTGATTAAAATTCTTATTTACCTCTATAATTAGAGGAATAATGGTCCTGGCATTGAACCTGTCAAGACAAGCTGCATGAAAAGAAAACCTGCTTACTTGGAAAGTGGGGAGGAGCAAGCTTAAACACTGGGAGGGAGGAGCCACTAACCTCCAAAACAGCTTAGACCAGCTGGACAAAGTTAATAAACACACAGATACCCAGCAAGCTCTATATATATATATATATATATATATATATATATATATGACTCCCGGAACAAGCCCGCAGTGGCGAAACGGCCGTCGGAAGTGTAACACGGGGATCCAGTCCTTTGCTAATCTTTGCTGCATTTTTCTCACACTGCTCTAGAGGTTGTTCGTGGTGGCTATCGGGCTATTGCAGACCTTAGGAAGGAATCCTGGTGATCTGAGCTGAAGCACAGGAGATTTATTGGTGATATGAACATTGACTTTTTACTCTGAGTATCTCTTCACTCTGACTGCCTTATACTGCCAGCTGCTCTGCATCCAGACATATCAATGTATTATTGGGAGTAGGATTCCGTTTTGAAGCTGCACTCTATTTACCTCTTTTCCCCACAATACCATCTCTGCTGCTTAGTATCTTCAAGCCTATGTGGGGTCTGAGATATCTATTGTGTGAGATTATTATATGCGATTCTTTTATCCCATGTGGATTGTTTTACCAATACCTTTAGGCATTAGTTTTCCTGCACACCCCATTAGGAGGTCATATGTTCAGTATTTGTGAATATAATTTCATGTGCGGATAGTTTGCTTTATTGGTTTTACTTCACCTTCCATGTTTTGTCATGTGTGGTTCATGAGGTTTAGGGCTGTTCCTTTTTCGTGCATGCCCTTGCTCTTGGTGCATTAGTAAGGCATATTCAATTTTCCATCAGTCTCACTGTATTACCATCTACCCCTCCAGTTGTTCTTTGGGGACCGGCCGGCCACAACTCTCTGTGGGATCTTTTGATTCCCGCTGTGAGTTTTAGGATTTCCTCTCTCCCCCCTTTTTTTCAACACATGCTGTGCTGTTACTGGATTTAAGGTTTTTCTACACACCATGACAGGGATATTAGTTTGTGACTGTCTGATCCCCGTTTGTTTTTAACATGTGTGTTATATATATTTTTTCTCTTTGCTTTTTTTTGTTATTTAGTCCATGATCAATAAACTTTTTGTGTTATGTTTCTTATGTGATCAGAGTGCTTGTGTTGGGATTTCTCTGTCCTTCTTTTGTGTTCCAATATTCTCTTTCCCATAGCACCGCTACATACCTTTATTTTGGTATATCTGTGGTTTTGTGATCATATTTATATTGTTTTTTTTATGCGGTTATGTTTGTGTTTACATCTCAGCCCTAATTTCTCGTTATGCACCATCCAGACTCTTGCGTTCTTCTCAAGGATGTCTTCTTTCTACCCCCTTTGTATCTAAAGCCCTCTCCAGCCTTAAACCTTTTTAACTGACTGCCCCACACCTCTGGAATGCCCTTCCCCTCAGTACCCAACTTGCACCCTCTCTATCCACCTTTAAGACCCACCTTAAGACACAGTTGCTTAAAGAAGCATATGAATAGCACTGTGGATATTCTGAACATATGATACATAAAGCTTGGCCCCCTGCAGACGCACTTACCAGAACTCCCTCCTACTGTCTCTGTACGTTCTCCCTACCTACCAATTAGACTGTAAGCGCCTCGGGGCAGGGACTCCTCTTCCTTAATGTTACTGTTATGTCTAAAGCACTTATTCCCATGATCTGTTATTTATTTTATTACCACATGTATTACTACTGTGAAGCGCTATATAAAGACATACAATACAATACAATATATACAGTAAGCCTTCTCTAATACTATATAACTGATATATATATATATATATAATATATATATATTTATATATATATATTTGGTGGTTCATGGAACGGGGTTATAATAAAGAACTCCTGGATAGATGTACCATTCGGGCTGACACCTATCAAGGTAAAAAGAGGGTAATACATACCGTACCAGGGGTTCATTTTCCCCTTTGAATATAATCTTTCATCTAAATTCATTAAGCCTACTATATTCAAATATTGGACAATACTCCAAGATGATCCAGTCCGGTGTACATTGTGTAAAGTCAAATCCATGCTATCATACAGAAGTGAAAACTTGGGAGATTTGTTGGTTAAGACTGATGACCAGGAGAAATAGGCCATTGAACATTGTTTCACATGTCAAGGCTGCTATAAGTGTAAGGGGTGCTCTGTGTTTAATTCCCTCATTGTTGGAGAGACCTTTTGTCACCCTGTTGATGGCCATAAATTACGGATTAACCAGAGAATTACGTGTGAAACCACACACGTTATTTATATGCTTAAATGCCCCTGTGGGCTGATGTATGTTGGTAAAACAACATGACAACTGAAGACCACGTTTATGGAGTACTGCTGCGACATTAAAAGGGGTGAGGACAATACCACTTTATTGAAGCATTGTAAAGAAAATAGACATAATGTCTCATCCATGCACTTTATGGGGATTGAACATCTTCCCCCTGTCGGCAGGGGGGGATGACATTGATAAATTGCTTCTGCAACGTGAGGCATATTGGATTTTTACACTTAACAGTGTTATGTCACATGGCCTCTATGATGGCTTTGAATTTACCTTTTTTTTTGTAAAAAAATCTTTTGATTCAGCACCCTTTTACTAAGCTTATTTTTTGGCTTTTGGGGGGGAAATTCCCCCCCCCCTTTTAATCCTTTTATTTTTCAGTTTTCAACATGTTATTTTAGTTTTCCCGTCTTTTTGGGGGAAACTTCATTTAGTTCTGTTCATTGTATTATTTGTTTTCTCTTTATAGCACAGAATGTGGCTTCGTCTCTGTTTCGGGGCCTGGAGGTTGGCGACACATAAAAATGGTGCTGCCCCTCCTCTTTAATGCCTTCTCTCCGTTGGAGGAGTTTCCCCGTGTGCATCCCGTGCCCGACGATTGGGCTGTGTGACATCATCACGCAGTGGAGCCGTGACGCGGTGCACCTAATTACATCACGGATTTCAGACCCTCAGCACCCGGCAGCGAGGCTTGGCATCTGGAGGAAGGTGTCATGTCATTTGTCAATGTACTGTATCCCTGATGAAGGTTCTTGCATGCACCAAAACATTGGATGCTATGATGACTTCTTTAAGTCATTAAAATGACTTTTTTTTTTGCACTTTGTTGAACCTCATTATTCTTGCCTTAAGATTTCCAGGAAGTAATACCTTCAGAGTTACCTCTCATTTTCAAGTATGTCCTGGGTACAGAGTTATGATAATACATGGTTGCAATAAATGAACAGTGGTAACACATTAAATTTAAATACATTTCATGGACAGTTAAGAGATAATGTATGATTATGGGCATATGTACAGTAACAGTTACAGACAAGGTTAAAATTGTGTTAAAAGAAGTTGGATAGGCCTGAAATATATTGGGTAAGAAGACTTTACCAACCCAGTAACCAAGCAGCGAACGGCAGCACATGGCTGACACCCTTTGGCTGGCGCCTTTGGGTTGATGCAGATGTAGCTGAAAGGGTTCTGAAATAATTCAGCGGGGCTTTGAAATTCCTTTGTCCAGAGTCAAACACTGCAGGGTGGGGCTGATGAAACACATAGTAGCAAGCAATCCCAGATGTTAACCCATAGCATGTTGTATCTGTGTAGAGTAGAACAGCTTTTGGGGAAATCTTTCAAGACGTCTGCTTCTGGGGGTGACGCAGATGTAGGCTCAAGGGGTTCTGAATATGTATGAATGAACCTAACTGGCTTCAATTCCTCCAACATAACAAGGACATTTTTTTGTGTATTTTGCTAATTTTAGTTAGGATCAAATACCATATATGGAATATTTTAGATGCATTTTCTTTGATTAAAACCCTGATAGAACTTTTTCGAGGTTTGTAACCAAATTTCTTCCCAGCCATCTATGTCTAGCGAAGAGTTACGATCTCTCTCTCTCATTGTCTCTGATGGTGATCTACATTATTAGAGATACTAATAAAGTGTAGATAATGTATTAGACTATTCTTAGTTGGGTCACTAAGACAAAAAACCTCCAAGTGTGATACATTTCTCGAAAATCTTTTCTCGTGAAAGGTCTGGACAAAATGGCTAATTGGAAAATATTGGAAAAGAGTGCGGGAGGGGAATCTGTCCTAGAGTTCCAGGAACGCAAGAATCCTCATTATATTGCGGATTTTCAAGATATGCCCGTTAGACCATTCAACAAAGGTAATATGTGTGCAGATGGACAAAAGGTAACTTATTCCAGAGGGAAGTTATGCGGGAGGGGAAGGAGAAAAGATTAAAGGCCTCACAACAGTCCCAGATTCAGCATCATAAAGCACTCACTGATAATTATTTAATGTTAGCAGGTTTAAGAGATCTTTGATACCAGGCTACATGTGAGATATTGGGAATTTCCATTCATTCGATTATAATTTCTGCCAACACCTTTTGGTAGTTGCCAAGAAACACATTGGTTTAGGTGAGCGGCCCAATATTACTTTTTAAAATGAGAAATATCCAAACCTCCAGAGTAGGTTGGTCTGTATAAGGTAGATTATTTAACCCCAGGTTTTCCGCTCCCAAATAAACTTTATTCAGGACATTGGCAGGCAGTTTGAAATAGATACAGTAAGCAGGAATATTTATTTTTGACAGCTGCAATACTGCCAAAACCATGAGATATGATGAGAATTCCAGTTGACTAGATCTTTTAAGTTTCAAAAAAGCTGGCAAGCTTGATATAGTTGATTGTATGATTTCGTAACGGTTAAATACATTAATTTAGTAGCTTGTCATTTACAATTCAAATGAATACAGTATGTAGCAATTTAATATCAGATTTTTTTTATGTGGATATCTAAAATCTCAGATTTGTTACTATTAATTTTGTATCCAGAGATGGAGCCATGATTGGTGAGCTCTTGAAATAGGTTTGAAAGTGATGCTAGTGGACTAGTGAGGGTAAGAAGTTTATAATCCGCAAATAATGAGAGTTTGCACTCCTTAGAATTCATTTTGATCCCTTTAATAGAACCTTAATTCAGATTCAGGAAACAAGTGGTTCAATTATTAAAGTGAAGATGAGGCCATAAAGAACAACATTGCCTTGTCCCATTACTTATAAGTTGATATTAGAAGAGAGTCCATTGGTGAAGATTACAGCAGAAGGATTATAAGGCTTTGATAAAGAGCATGTTTGCGCGAAACGCGTAAGGTCTTTTTTCTGCCCTCTGTACTTTTATTGTTGCCATTCGCCTAATAAATTAATTGTCTTTTTTGCCATCTAGCAATTCTTTCTTTTTTCTTATGCTGTGCACTGCCTTTTTCCATTATTTTTTGGGGATCAACGTTGCTATACTTGACAGACGGCAGGAAACATACCACGGATGTGAATCAAGTGTCATGAGTATTGGAGCTCTCCTCAAATGACATTGGGAAGCACACAAGGATAGTGTTGTGCATGCTATATAGCTCTGCAGCACAGTTATCTCTCTTACAATCACGTGAGTGCCAGGGTTACTAGTAATGTGGTGACCACAGAGATCCCGGACCTGACTAATTTGATCAGATTTCCTACATTGATAGGGTGACACACTCAGATGAAACCTACATATAGTCTACAAAGAAAGTATCCGAAAAATGTCTATAAGTGACTATTATCGTTTATTGATGGATCAATTGTACGTCTCCATATCAAGGAACGGTCTGTGGGGAATAAACCCGACATGGTCCAGGTGGAATAAATCTATTAAACACTCATTAAGTCTTGAGCTAAGTATTTTGGTGAAAAGCTTAAGATCCGAATTTAAAGGAGATAGTCTATAACTACAGCAGGTATTTGGATTCTTCCCGTCTTAAGGCTGCGCTTATAGTGCCTGGCGATGGCGACGTCGCTCCAAAACAAATCCATTGAATCCGTTGCAAGCGCTTATAGTGGAAGCCAGTGAAATTTGATTTTTTTTTTTAGAGACAGTCGCCACATGCGACTGTCTCTAAACCAATCACAGAATGCTGCCCTCCTCAGTGACGTCACTGGCCTTGTCGCCAGCGACGTCGTTTAAAACGAAAGTTTAACTTTTGCCAGTGGCGACAGGTGACGTCATCGGTCGCGTTGCCGTCCCTATAAACGCGGCCCTATGGATCACAATGATGTTGGCTTTAGTTGTGTGGTTATGAAACTGGTTCCCATATAGTATGTCATTAAGAATTTGGTTAGGAATAGGGAAAAAAGGGTTTTATGAAAACATTTATGATATGGATTAGAAAATACATCAGGACCAGGTGCCTTAGATTGTATAGCATTGATAACTTCCTCCTCAGAAACTTTCTGATTAAGAATATCTATTTGTGAGTTTAGGAAGTTTACACTCTCATATACTTATCTATTAAAGGTAAATTATTACATGCTGTATTCTGTGAATTAGAGAAATTATAGCGAACTCAGTATTCATCAGTTTAGGGTTTTTAATTCCAGAGTTTATTGGCAAAGAGTGAATCAAATGTATTACCCATGTCATAACATTCCTGACTAAAACATCTAAGAGCCTGCTCCGTTTTGTTATACAATAACATTCCTCTTATTTATTTATTTTATAAATAGAGGTGTTAAGGATTTCTTTGTGGATTGATTGCAATCTTTTATGGAATCAGTCAGTTCAGTAATCTTTACTAGTTGTAACTTTTTAGTTAGAGATATAAATAGGGGCTATTATTAAATCTAACTTGTTGTATTTGCCAGTAATATCGATTAATAAGAGGGGCCATTGCATAATCCAAAAGTGTGGGATCTGAAAGGCCCGTAGGGCCAAACCAATGGTCCCATAACACAGTTCTGGCAAAGTCTGGTGACATCCCAGAAGATAAGTCAAGGGAGATAGATTTCCATCCCAAACAGGCATGGTATAGCTAGCGATGGTTAGGTTTTGTAGTTATAGAGGGAAATCAGGCTTTGTTAGGATGTTTGGTGGAATTCCAGATCTGCTGGGGAGATCTCTGATGAAGTTGTAGGTGGGGTACAGCACAGAGAATCTTCTGGCAGTGGTTTCAGGCCGAGCTTGGTCAGGAGAATAAAGCCCTCATCCGGGGTCTGAACTGTAAATTGGTTGATGTTGGAGAGTCAAGAACTAATAATGAAAGCAACATTGCACATTATAATGCCACGTTTCTTGTAGTAATATTTTGTAGAGGCAGTAAAAAAAAGCATGTGCCTGCATGCCAGGGGACCATAAAAGTTACATAGGGTGTGGTGTGACTCCTGCAACATGACTAGAATTTTGGCCCTGGGAAAAGTGGGTACAATGTCTTTGCCAGATAGGATTTCCGTGGAGGTGGATTTCCATGCCAAAATAATTAGTTATGCTAAAAATATAATGTAGCTTTTTAATTCCTTTAATAAGATTTGGAATTCAAAAGTAAAAATCCCTAACCATAAATTCAGTTACCAATATATGAAAAGATCTTCTGTTTTGTCTACTTTTCAGTTTGGAGGAGCTTCTTCGTCAAAATAAATCACAGGACAAGTCTCCACGACAAAAAAACACATACAGTGAAAGCATAGGTATAGAGAGGCGAAATCCCATCAATAAAAATATTAATTTTCAAATCACTTAACGAGCACAACAACATACAGAACCATAAGCAAACAAAGCTGGAGGCCGTATTACAAAGCTTTTCAGCACAGTCGTCGGTTAAAGTGCATAGCCAGTAAACCTACTCACAGACAGCTTTTTGACCTTTTGTGTCATCAGTGCCAGGTTGGATGCTGGCTATGCAACGTGAAGCTGGTAAGTGGGAAAAACTCTTTCCTTTTACAAAAATTTTTTGTGAGCACCTACACTTTAGACAGTCTTGATCCAGAAGGAGCCTGTATCTTATTTTTGTATGGAAGAGTCATCATTAATCTCACCTTGTCTTCTCTCCCACACACCTCATCTTGGAGTACTGCATACACCAAATAAAAATACCACTTGTCACATGTCTCAGACAGGTCTGCTGTCGTGAATGTGCTCGCAAAGGATTTTTTTTAAATTTACTGTACGGTGGAGGGATTTTAGTCACATTTGTACTCACCATAACTTTACTTGGTACCCAGGACATACTTGAAATGAGAGGTAACTCTCATTGTACTAGCAGAGAATGGGAGACCTTAGTTGCTACAACACTGCTCTTCATTTTTTATGATCCAAATTGTAGCCTAATTAAAAAAAAAAAAGATCATACTCATTAGTTGGGAATCGCCCTTAATTTCCAAGCTATGTGCTGAAGCACACTGCACACTCCAGTCGGGTTAAACTTTTTTTTGCCAAATCTAACAATATAGTACAGCAAAAGGGAGAATGTGCCTATGCTGTAATTTATAGTATATATATATATACATTTATTTCTGGATCCACCATGGCATGAAACGGATTGTTGTAACAGGTAATATCTCCAACTCCTAATGTGTTCTGCTACCAACTGGACCTAGTGATGGGCAAATTTATCAAAGTCTGGTCCGTGCACTTGTGCACGTACTTTTCTATAAAGCAAATTTTTTGTTGTTGGAATATTTTGATATTAAAAATCTGCACGGACTCATGCAATTCTGCCTTTTGACCACTAGGGTATAAATGAAATTACAAAAATCCATCCAGACTATGAAATATGGGTTTTGATGGAGAGGCAGCACTAAAACTCGCTGTTGTTTTACTTTTTTTATTTTAAACACAAGGTTTAGCTCTGGGGACCTGCTAGTTCCCATCCTTTAAAAAGAAAATAAACAAAAAACAAGCAGCGGGGGTTTCTGCTTAAAAACAAATAAGTAGTAGCTTGGTGCCTGATTCTGTTAAATGAAAAGCTAAATAAATAAAAAAAAGATCCTATTTACATTTTTTCTTTATGGACAGAAAAAGATAAAATAATTTGACAAAAGAGATGTGTGTATATGTAGACACAAAACAAAGGTACTGGTAATTCACACCTCAAGTACAATCACTTTTTAACGTATCATTGATTAATTAAAGACATTTTTGGCTTTTTCCCTCACAAGGAAACCCAATTCATACAGTATGATTCATAGATTCCGCTTTCTGAGACACCCAGTGATTTTTACCAGCAATCTCGTCCAACTACACCCTTTCCCCTCATTTTTTTTTACAGTATGGGAACTGGGGAATTCCACCAGAGCAGAACCACATTATTTTAGCTACTAATGTTTCCTCTAGGGGATTTCAAAAACTATCCCAGTGGTTTTCAACTTTTTTTTTGGTTAAGGAACCCTATGTGAAATTCTGAGGAACACCAACCCTCTCTAATAGCGCGTCTGAGATCAGATGCATTGTAAGGCTGCGGCCCCGCTGGCGCTGATCGCACTCATGCTTGAGAGTGGTGATGTCACCAGCTCTCCAAGCTGGAGTGCCGGGTGTCCTGGCTATTTCGAAGCACGCGCGGGGGGGAGGGGGGGGGGGGCATTGCGCGCAAGTTGAGCGCGCTTGAAAGACAATTTTTTTGTTTACTCAAGCGCCAAGCTGGAGTAAGCGTACGTGCCAGTGCGCGCACCGCGTGAACAGGGACGGGACAATTTGAATTGCAGAAACTAAACTCAGCAAGCGCCACGCGCTCAGTGCTTCTGTGGCCGCAGCCTAATGAACCCCAACCCTCTCTAATAGCGCTCTTGAGATCAGATGCATTGTAAGGAACCCCAACCCTCTCTAATAGTGTGTTTGAGATCAGATGCATTGTATGGTACCCCAACTCTCTCTAATAGCGAGCCTGACATCAAATGCATTGTAAGGAACCCCAACCCTCTCTAATAGCGCGTCTGAGATCAGACGCATTGTCAATTCTTCTGTATATGGTACAATTTTTACATAACCCGAAGATCATAGGGAACCCTTTAGTGATGACAGGGGAACCGAAGGTTTTCTAGGAACCCTGGTTAACGATCTCCAGATGCACCTTCCCTTCCCTGACTGCACTTCTAACAATGCAGTTTTACGCCTAATGTGTCTGTAAGCCTCCCAAAATAAGACTTAGTCTGATATTATACTCACCACGCGTGCACGTGGCTCACGCCTGTCGCTTGCACGAATGTGAACTGTGCTTCAGGCGATGTTCAGGCGTGGCTGTGACATCACGTGAGCGGTTCGCCCTCATTGGCTGAACTGCTTCACGTGATGCAGACGTCACTCGGAAAGACAAATGATTTGTCTGCCCAAAACGTGGTCGCTACGTCATGCCTCATCGTGCACGCACCATGGGGGCCTCATAGGATTAAGGCATGTGGTTTGCGACGCGCGTGCGCACGCTATAATCGCAGCTTAAGGCCTCGGCCAGGGTGGTGGTGAGCTCACGCTGGCCGCGATGAAACACATTGCGGCAATGTGTGTGGCCAGTGTGAGCAAGCGCCTGAGCATGCGCGGTGCTTACCTGCTTGCCAAGCAAGCAAATTTGAATTTGCCGCTCGCGCATCACGTAGCGGTTCGGCCAAGGAGGGCGAACCAGCTGTGACGTCTTGGCCACACCCCCCACGCACCTAGCAGGGCACGAATCGCCCGGCACGAGCGCCTGCTCCCTACCTGGCCGCAGCCTTCGGCCGCGCTTATAGTGTCGGGGACGCGACGTCGCCCGAAAACAAATGCATTGTCGTCGCCGCGTGCGCTTATAGTAAGCGAGACAGCGACAAAGCGATAGGGTGACGTGATTTTTGGTAGCCGTAATTATTTTATTTTTCAGGGTCTGTCGCCTCATGTAACAGCCCCTAAACCAATCAGGAGCCCGGTCGCCCGGGACGCCGCCGCAAAGCAAAATACAACTTTCACTTGCGGCGACGGGCGACGTCAATATAGGGGTGTCCTTAGATTGCAAGATCTTTTGGCCAATCTCCTTTTGCCTTTTGTTGTCATTTACCTGTTGACCTTATTCCAATTGATGGTAATTTATTTACCGTCTATTGTAATGTTGTAAAGCGCTGTGTTGGCGCCATATAAATTAAATTATAAATACAATCAAACTACAACATCCAACACTCCTAAGATCATTATTATGAATCATTGTAGTCTGTGAGGCCTTGTTTGATAGACACGACACTGCACCACCATCCCTCCCTCCCCGCGAGGTTTTCGCGTGCTTGCTCTGCTCTGTGTGTACCGCGTGCGCGTGCTCTGCGCGAGCCCACACACCGGGACGGGAAGAGGACTTGGGGTGACTGCAGCGCACGCGCATCCAACTGCTCCTCATCACCACACGAACCTACTGGGTACCGCCCAGCGGCGGCGGGAGGGGTGGGAGCGGCAACGCGAGCCGGCGAAGGGAGCAGCGCCATCAGCTCCGGCTCCTCCTCTGCAGCATCATCACCATTGTCATCAGAACCCGGCCCCGGGGTAGCGCGAGGCTGGAGCCGGCGCCGTGTGCTGCAGAGACCGGAGCAGGACACGCAGGGAGGAGGAGGAGGAGGTGAGAGCTGCTGCCGGGGAAGAGGGTGGAGGGAGGCGGGCGGGGTGCACATGCAGCCGCGGAGATATCCAGCAGCCGCCGCCTCACTCTCTCTCACATACTTTAATAGGCGAGCTGGGCATCTTCCCCGGCTGCGTGAGAGAGAGCTCTGCGGACATCTCCGCCGCCGCCGAGGAGGAGGAGGTGAGAGATGCTGTGTATAGGGCAAACCCCTTATCTCTCCCTTTGTGTCCGGGTCCCCCGTGCCCCGGCTCCGGGTCCCCCGTGTCCCGGCTGCTCTCCAGTGCTGGGCTGCAGGAGATGCGCGGCGGGCTGTACACATTGCATGTGCCGGGCTGGGAGGCTGTGGCTAGCAGCAGCAGCACTTCTTGTGTTCCTCTCGCATGCTTCAGCTGGGGGTGCTATTTATCCCATTGTTTCTGATCCGCAGCTCATTCATTGCGAAGAACTTAGATGACATGGGTTGTGTTTAGAAGAGCAGTTCAGGAGAAGTTAGATTGAGGCAATATTATGGTGTTGGCTGTTGATGATGTGATTTATATGGTGTGTAGGTTGCGTGGTTCCTAGGGATTGCTAGGAGAATAGATAATGATGGCTATGATAGATTATGCTGGTGGCAAAATGCTTTTGGATCAGTATGCATGAACACACACTATACTGTACCTGTGTAGTTTCTCTGAAGCTGTATTTTTATATAGTGCTGCTAGGTAACTCTCTCATTTTACATTGTAGAAAACCACAGGGAAAGGTAATGCTTCCCCTGAACAACTCATGCTGGTAACGGGCACAGAGCAACTTCTCAAGGTCACAAGGAGATGACACTGGGTTTCAAACCAGTTGTTTTCATTTCAGATGCCTTAATATTCAATTACACACTGTTTCTAGGAGTACTGTTTTATTCACACACAACACATATATGCGTCAATCCCCGTATGCACTACTAAATCAGATGAATTATTTATATGGTAATACTGCAGGCTATGCTGTTTTTTCCCTGGTGTGATGCACAGAGCGGGGTAGCCTGATGTTCTTGGACACACACACACACACACACACACACACACACACACTATACAGTCCCTTCATGGAAATTAGAGGCGTCTTTCTCTGCCCCGCTCTCCCCTGCTCTCACAATAGTCACATTCATCATTCCTTTGCAATGAACAGAGGAGGAGGTGGGTAAGGAGGAGGACTGGGTGTGTGCAGACACTTGACTAGGTGTATCTGTGTGAGGAGGAGGTGTCTTTCCTGCACATTGAAAGAGGCACATCACACAGACGTACTGTAGCAGTCACTGCTGTGCTGTTCCTGCATTTGTCCGAGAGAGAGGAGTAAGTGAGGGTAGGAAGAGGGGTGATGAATCTTGCAGCTTTTAAGATGCGTAAATAATACTGTTCCTTCCCACTTTAATTTATTCTAACATTTTTTTTTCTTGTTTCTCTCTTCTTTTTTTTTAAATCAGCGTTCATCTTCAGTGATTGGCAGCTTCATCATTGACAGGCAGGTACAGACAGCACATGTCGGGGAAGGCAAAGGCGAGCTCGGCTCCGGCTGAGCAGGGAAAGCCCCCCTCATCCTCCCCTCCTCACTCCCATGCGTCAAGCTCCTCACCTCCTCCCCCATTATCACAGGATGTAGAGGAGCAGGTTGATGATGCACAGGGGGCCAGAGCCCTGGGACCCACCCCAAGCCAGAGCCGCTTCCAGGTGGATCTGGTCAGTGAGGGATCCCGGGAGGCAGCTGCTGAGGTGCAAGAGTCTGTGGACGGCATCACGCACAGGGGTAGAGGGAGCTCGGGTGGCGAGGAAGCTAAGGGGCGCTTCAGGGTGAACTTTGTGGACCCGACGGATTCCGGTGATAGCTCACCGGACATGGCTGGCGGCGAAGGAGGGGGTGGAGTGAGCTTCCAAAACGGAGACACCGTGCTGAGCGAAGGTAGCATGCACTCTGGCGGAGCTGGGCATCACTACCACTACGATACCCACACCAACACCTACTACCTGCGCACCTTCGGGCACAACACCATTGATGCTGTGCCCAGGATAGACTACTACCGGCACACAGCCGCCGACCTCGGGGAGAAGCTGCTCAGACCCAGCTTGGCAGAGCTGCATGATGAGTTGGACAAGGTAAGGAAGCCATACTCTAACATCCTGTGTTGGGACTGACCCTCAAAAGGGTATGCCAATAATGTACATTGCAGACGCGGTTAATGTAGATGTTTCCCTGCAGAAAGCTGCATACACAGAAGTCCTACGTGGGTGTCCTATGTCATCCTATGGAGAGCATGGGAACTTTGTGCTCTGAAGAGCTGATTTTAAATCTGTCTACATACATTATTTACATAAGTCTGATAAGCATCACACGTTGTTTTGACCTTTTGAATCTATTAAACATGTTACTAGATAATGTGGACATTTAAAAGCTATGGCATTTGTTCATCAGTCAGCATAGTGTCTCTTAATTATGTTACTGCCCGATGGCAATGCCCTCTAGACAGCAAAAGTATTGACTTTTTATCCTTGCCCCATAATGGTCATAAATATATTTGTATTTTTTTGTTGTTGCAAAGTTTTATTAAGTCTTAAAAGAAGCGGTTCTATCAGTTATTTCAAGCACTATTTTTGTTTTCTGTCTTTCTTCTGATGGAACACTTATGTGGTGGGTGTATCATCTTCCATTGCATTTTAAATATTAGAGCCACACCGCAAATATTTTTGTTAACGTGGTCATATTAAAAGGCTGGTGGCTTTTTACAACGCTAGAAAACACTGGTGTTATTGGGGAAATACTGTACCATCCATCTTGACAAACACCCATTGGTGTATCTTTGGGCTCTTACCGGGGACATACAGCCCCTTAAATTAATTTTCTTTTGATACCCCACTTTGAGAACCTAATTAATCTGTCATGGGGTACCAATGTGCTCAGCTTTTTTGATTACTGGAAACTGTGTTCAGTGATAAATTTAGTCTATATAGGACTGTAGCAAGCCCAGTATTTTTCATATCTCCTTCTAAAAACGTTCCTAATGTAAGAGCTTGTTTTGTTGTGGCACTTTTCTTCCAAAAAGTGCTTTGCCAATGGTCTAAATCTAAAACATGTATAGTTTAGCTAATCTCATCAAAAAACTGTTTCTGGTGGAGGAATTGAAGTCACAACCTTGGGTATTTATTGTACTTTAGCAGGGATATGACACACAGTGTATCAAATCCGTTGCTGCAGTTTTTTTTTTTTAGTGTCATTCTATTACATTCTCAATTCCCAGTACTGCCATGAGAACATATGGGAAAAGTGAATTGGGAATATCCTTTCAGTGGTAAAAGGGTTACAACTAAAGAAAAGATCAGCATTTAATGACTCTTGGAAATTTTACCCTTTTATCAGTGCATTATACTGCAGAAATCTGCTTGTTGGTCAACTTTAACATGTATTTTTTTTTTGAGAAAATGGTTTCCCCACAAACCTTGTTATTCAAAAGTCCATATCAAGGTACAGGTGAAGATATATGAATGCATTTGTTTGAGATCTAGATATGGAATGAGCCTCTTGTTTTGGATTTTGGACAATAACATCACACACCCCATTGTTAAAGTGTGACCTGAGGCTCTCCATTCCAGCCCTTGCCTTTTTTTTAAAAATTTTTTTTGCCCTCTGTGAATACCCACTTAGCACCTCCCAGGGATTCCCCCCCCCCCCCCCCCAATCTCTGTGCAAATTTTGTCTGGGGGAAAGAAAAGTACCATTGTTGAAGCAGATTAGTTGGTGGGAGTGAGGAGTGTCCAGGCCCTGAGGTGCAAGCTGTCATTGTTAACCAAAACTCTGTATATCCTTTGCATATTTAAAGCAGCGACTGTGAGGCACACGGACTCAAAAGGGGAGGAAGTTGGGTTTTCATGAAGGTGTTCGTTACACTGTGCTTAACTTTCATGCAAACATTAGAGGATAACCTGTGTAGACTTGTGACAAAATCTTAGCTATAAAAGTAGTTGCAGTATTTGCAACAAAAGCAATGTGCTAATGAATAGCTGTTACGATCAATAATGGCTATCACATTTCACTGAGTAAACACCTACATGCCCTTGACCATGTTTTTCCTGTTCACTCTTTAGTCATTCTTCCCTCCCTATATAACATCATGTGCAATAAAATATGCATTGAAACTTCTGCACTTGGCTCTTCCTGAGCTGTTCTTAACAAATGAAGGTTGGTTGCGTTTGACTGACCCCTATTAGATGGAGTACGGAGTTCTTCTTCTTTGCAAGATTTGGTCCATGGTTTTGGGGATGTCATGCCAGAGGAGTGCTTCCTCGTGCTGCCATTCACTCGCGCCATCCCAGCTTATGAAGGGTTCCTTTTTCAAAGAGAGAACCTTTTTATTCACTGAACGTGCATAACACTGATCTACTTACAAGCAGCTGGCAGGGACATTCATGCACCATGGGAAAAAATAACACTGATCTAACTCATAAGCCGCCTGCAGGGGCATTCATGCACCGTATCCGCATACACTGATCTTCTCGCAAGTAGCCTGTGGTTGCAATCAGTCATCATTTCCGTATATTATGATCTAGCAGCCAGCAGAGGCATTTGTGCACCATATCACCATACACTGATATGAAATACCCCAGCGGTTTGCAGAAGCTTCATGTACACTTGGACGTGTATTAATGTACACAAGCGTAACCTGCAAAGGGGCGTGTATCATGTGGACATGGACCCAACCAAAAGCAGTCAACATCAGTAGCTATGCTAAAAACATGAAATGATACATTATCACAAATGATGGGAAGTTTTATATCACTAAATAAGTGGTTCCTAAATTAAGGTAAATAAACATATGTACATTTTTGCAGAAATTAGTACTGTACATATTTTCCGTGTCTGCTCATAACCTTATTAACTGTCAAAATGAGTGTGCTGATATTGGCAGAGGAACAGTCCATGTATCTGACAACTTGTTTCCTCATGTGCAAAATGTTAGTCCTTTTTTTTTTTTTTGGAAGGCTGTAGTATATCAATTTGGATCACACCTCTGGTAAAGAGGCATGTGCTTTCCTGTGGGATTAGTGGGGCACACGTGTGTTCTATTTAGAAGCTTTGATTACCACCCACGGCACTGAAAAGTGCCCTTGCAATGTATCAGCTGGCTGTTTGTGTCACTGATAGTCATGGAATAAAATAGCACAATTTTGTACTACGTACTCCATTATATGAAAATAATAAATGCGTTCTGCCATTAAATTAGTTATCAGACTGCATCCCTGTCATATACGTTTGCACTGTGGCTCACATGTCTCCCTGCTTGTCAAGTTATGGGTTATGTTTTGGTTTTGTCTGCCATACTTGCCTAAACTAACCTCTCCCTTTATGCATACTATATAACATGCAGCTCAGTTCAAAAATGCCTTTTCGGCACCGGCACCATTTGGGGTTGTTGAGTTCACTTTCTGGGACTCGTTTTCATGAATTTTTGACATTTTCCGTTGCTGATATTCCAAGATAATTAGTCAAGTAAATGCATACATTGTTACTTAATGTATATCAGCCCTCGTAGCTTTATTCTTCAGTAACTTCACACTCGATCCTGTTTATAAGCTATACATTTTCTTCTGTTCTGTAGTGTAATTTGTCACAGCTCTGCAGAGCATAAAATCTAAGTTTGGCACAGGCAGGAAAAAATGGACTTGTCAAAGGACACAGAGAGCAGACACGGGAACACCCACTTCAAAGGCAGTAAAAATACCACTGAGCTGCTCTTTTTGTTATCTTACCCGTCTTAAAGCAGCAATTCCACCACCTTCCTTCAGAAGCCTGTATACCAAGCATGTCAAACTCAAATGCTAACAAGGGCCAAATAAACAAGGTTTAAGTCTAGGTGGGCCACAAAAAAAAAAAAACTTACATTTTCATAGAAACGTAGGTTTATTTCGAAAAGTAGTGTGTGTGTGTGTGTGTGTGTGTGTGTGTGTGTGTCTCACAAAACGAAAATAAAAACTAAAAAAGCCAGATGTGAATGACTTCTGAACCCATTAACCAGTGTCAGGATGCCCCTCTTGATTTCCAAAGCAGCAATCCCGCCTGGAATCTTACCTGATCCGCAGTCCCTCAAGGTACTATACTGCAGGGGAGGTGTTTCCTACCTGTCTTCCGATGTCCCCCGCGTGAAACTTGAGTCAGATCCGGAAGAAAGCAGAATAGGTTATTTCGGTGTAGGTATAGGGCAGTTAAGATAAAAACGAGAGGCAGAGAGGCAGAGAGAGAGAGAGGCGCAGAGAGAGAGGCGCAGAGAGAGAGGCGCAGAGAGAGAGGCGGAGAGGGACAGGGGGACAAGGACACAGGGGACAGGGGCACAGGGGACAAGGACACAGGGACACAGGGGCACAGGGGACAAGGACACAGGGACACAGGGGACAAGGACACAGGGGCACAGGGGCACAGGGGACAAGGACACAGGGGCACAGGGGACAAGGACACAGGGGCACAGGGGACAGGGGCACAGGGGCACAGGGGACAGGGACACAGGGGCACAGGGGACAGGGACACAGGGGACAGGGACACAGGGGCACAGGGGACAGGGACACAGGGGCACAGGGGACAAGGACACAGGGGCACAGGGGACAAGGACACAGAGGGAGACAGGGACACAGGGGACAAGGACACAGAGGGAGACAGGGACACAGGGACACATGGGCACAGGGACAGAGGGACACGGACAGGGGGACACAGGGACAGGGACAGAGGGACAGGGACAGGGGCACAGGGACAGCAGCACAGGGGCAGGGGCACAGGGACAGGGGCACAGGGATACAGGCACTCTCTCCCTCTCCCTGACACACACTCTCTCTCTCTCTCTCTCTCTCTCTCTCTCTCTCTCTCTCTCTCAGACACACACACACACACACACACACACACACACACTCAGACACACACACACACACACACTCAGACACACACACACACACACACACACACACACACACACACACACACACTCAGACACAGACACAAACACACACACAGATCTCCTTCTGCACGTGCAGCTCACACAGAGATTTGACAGGGGGGAGGGTGGCTGCTGTGAAGACATACCCCTGTCCGTGGGATCTCCACTGAACTGCTGAACTCTCTGGTTTACCAGGCTTCAAGGAGAATGCAGTCTCTCCGCCGGGGTTTTGACTCCGCCCCCGTGTCCTCCCACACACGGCACGAGTGCAGATTGACTGCACCCGGCCACCGTACGCCTTCAGCCCCTGCAGGACAGATTTTACTTCCGCCCGTGCTACTCGCTTCTCCAACACCCGCGCTCGCTTCTCCCGCGGCCAAAACTTTTTACCGCCGCCCACGCGCTCGCCGACACACACGACCGCCGCCGCGCTGGTTGTGAGCGGGCCGCAAAAATATCCATTGGGGGCCGCATGCGGCCCGCGGGCCGCATGTTTGACATGCCTGCTGTATACGTTTCACTTGTATAATGTTCGCATCTTAGGCCTCGAGCATGTTCTGCTCTTTGTTAAAGGAGCAGTCCCTGGCGGAGTTTTACTTTACTTTATTTTATTTTTTTATTAAATGGGGAAAAAATAAGTTTGAAGCAGGCGGTCTCCGGAGCTGAACCCCATTAATTTAAGCTTTGGGACCCCCTGCTTCCAGAGATACCAGCACCCCCTGCGGTGGCAAGTATCTCCTGCAGTTTAGCTACCTCATCACATTGCACTCTGTCATTACACTCTGCTCATATTACTCGACCTCTCTGCAGCATTCGACACCGTGGACCACCCTCTTCTCCTTCACATTCTCCATACTCTTGGTATTCGGAATAAAGCTCTATCCTGGATCTCCTCTTACCTCACCCATCGTACTTTCATGTACACTTGGACGTGTATTAATGTACACAAGCGTAACCTGCAAAGGGGCGTGTATCATGTGGACATGGACCCAACCAAAAGCAGTCAACATCAGTAGCTATGCTAAAAACATGAAATGATACATTATCACAAATGATGGGAAGTTTTATATCACTAAATAAGTGGTTCCTAAATTAAGGTAAATAAACATATGTACATTTTTGCAGAAATTAGTACTGTACATATTTTCCGTGTCTGCTCATAACCTTATTAACTGTCAAAATGAGTGTGCTGATATTGGCAGAGGAACAGTCCATGTATCTGACAACTTGTTTCCTCATGTGCAAAATGTTAGTCCTTTTTTTTTTTTTTGGAAGGCTGTAGTATATCAATTTGGATCACACCTCTGGTAAAGAGGCATGTGCTTTCCTGTGGGATTAGTGGGGCACACGTGTGTTCTATTTAGAAGCTTTGATTACCACCCACGGCACTGAAAAGTGCCCTTGCAATGTATCAGCTGGCTGTTTGTGTCACTGATAGTCATGGAATAAAATAGCACAATTTTGTACTACGTACTCCATTATATGAAAATAATAAATGCGTTCTGCCATTAAATTAGTTATCAGACTGCATCCCTGTCATATACGTTTGCACTGTGGCTCACATGTCTCCCTGCTTGTCAAGTTATGGGTTATGTTTTGGTTTTGTCTGCCATACTTGCCTAAACTAACCTCTCCCTTTATGCATACTATATAACATGCAGCTCAGTTCAAAAATGCCTTTTCGGCACCGGCACCATTTGGGGTTGTTGAGTTCACTTTCTGGGACTCGTTTTCATGAATTTTTGACATTTTCCGTTGCTGATATTCCAAGATAATTAGTCAAGTAAATGCATACATTGTTACTTAATGTATATCAGCCCTCGTAGCTTTATTCTTCAGTAACTTCACACTCGATCCTGTTTATAAGCTATACATTTTCTTCTGTTCTGTAGTGTAATTTGTCACAGCTCTGCAGAGCATAAAATCTAAGTTTGGCACAGGCAGGAAAAAATGGACTTGTCAAAGGACACAGAGAGCAGACACGGGAACACCCACTTCAAAGGCAGTAAAAATACCACTGAGCTGCTCTTTTTGTTATCTTACCCGTCTTAAAGCAGCAATTCCACCACCTTCCTTCAGAAGCCTGTATACCAAGCATGTCAAACTCAAATGCTAACAAGGGCCAAATAAACAAGGTTTAAGTCTAGGTGGGCCACAAAAAAAAAAAAACTTACATTTTCATAGAAACGTAGGTTTATTTCGAAAAGTAGTGTGTGTGTGTGTGTGTGTGTGTGTGTGTGTGTGTCTCACAAAACGAAAATAAAAACTAAAAAAGCCAGATGTGAATGACTTCTGAACCCATTAACCAGTGTCAGGATGCCCCTCTTGATTTCCAAAGCAGCAATCCCGCCTGGAATCTTACCTGATCCGCAGTCCCTCAAGGTACTATACTGCAGGGGAGGTGTTTCCTACCTGTCTTCCGATGTCCCCCGCGTGAAACTTGAGTCAGATCCGGAAGAAAGCAGAATAGGTTATTTCGGTGTAGGTATAGGGCAGTTAAGATAAAAACGAGAGGCAGAGAGGCAGAGAGAGAGAGAGGCGCAGAGAGAGAGGCGCAGAGAGAGAGGCGCAGAGAGAGAGGCGGAGAGGGACAGGGGGACAAGGACACAGGGGACAGGGGCACAGGGGACAAGGACACAGGGACACAGGGGCACAGGGGACAAGGACACAGGGACACAGGGGACAAGGACACAGGGGCACAGGGGCACAGGGGACAAGGACACAGGGGCACAGGGGACAAGGACACAGGGGCACAGGGGACAGGGGCACAGGGGCACAGGGGACAGGGACACAGGGGCACAGGGGACAGGGACACAGGGGACAGGGACACAGGGGCACAGGGGACAGGGACACAGGGGCACAGGGGACAAGGACACAGGGGCACAGGGGACAAGGACACAGAGGGAGACAGGGACACAGGGGACAAGGACACAGAGGGAGACAGGGACACAGGGACACATGGGCACAGGGACAGAGGGACACGGACAGGGGGACACAGGGACAGGGACAGAGGGACAGGGACAGGGGCACAGGGACAGCAGCACAGGGGCAGGGGCACAGGGACAGGGGCACAGGGATACAGGCACTCTCTCCCTCTCCCTGACACACACTCTCTCTCTCTCTCTCTCTCTCTCTCTCTCTCTCTCTCTCTCTCAGACACACACACACACACACACACACACACACACACTCAGACACACACACACACACACACTCAGACACACACACACACACACACACACACACACACACACACACACACACTCAGACACAGACACAAACACACACACAGATCTCCTTCTGCACGTGCAGCTCACACAGAGATTTGACAGGGGGGAGGGTGGCTGCTGTGAAGACATACCCCTGTCCGTGGGATCTCCACTGAACTGCTGAACTCTCTGGTTTACCAGGCTTCAAGGAGAATGCAGTCTCTCCGCCGGGGTTTTGACTCCGCCCCCGTGTCCTCCCACACACGGCACGAGTGCAGATTGACTGCACCCGGCCACCGTACGCCTTCAGCCCCTGCAGGACAGATTTTACTTCCGCCCGTGCTACTCGCTTCTCCAACACCCGCGCTCGCTTCTCCCGCGGCCAAAACTTTTTACCGCCGCCCACGCGCTCGCCGACACACACGACCGCCGCCGCGCTGGTTGTGAGCGGGCCGCAAAAATATCCATTGGGGGCCGCATGCGGCCCGCGGGCCGCATGTTTGACATGCCTGCTGTATACGTTTCACTTGTATAATGTTCGCATCTTAGGCCTCGAGCATGTTCTGCTCTTTGTTAAAGGAGCAGTCCCTGGCGGAGTTTTACTTTACTTTATTTTATTTTTTTATTAAATGGGGAAAAAATAAGTTTGAAGCAGGCGGTCTCCGGAGCTGAACCCCATTAATTTAAGCTTTGGGACCCCCTGCTTCCAGAGATACCAGCACCCCCTGCGGTGGCAAGTATCTCCTGCAGTTTAGCTACCTCATCACATTGCACTCTGTCATTACACTCTGCTCATATTACTCGACCTCTCTGCAGCATTCGACACCGTGGACCACCCTCTTCTCCTTCACATTCTCCATACTCTTGGTATTCGGAATAAAGCTCTATCCTGGATCTCCTCTTACCTCACCCATCGTACTTTCAGTGTCTCTTTTGCTACCACCTCCTCCTCTATTGATCTCTCTGTGGGGGTACCCCAGGGCTCTGTCCTGGGACCCCTTCTCTTTTCGCTTTACACACTCTAGGTGACCTAATCACATCTTTTGGGTTTAAATATCACCTCTATGCTGACAACACACACATTTACCTTTCAACCCCTGACCTTACACCTGCTATAAAGACCAAAGTTTCTGAATGCCTCACTGGAATATCATCCTGGATGGCCATCCGCCGACTGAAACTTAACATGGCAAAAACAGAGCTCCTTATACTTCCTCCCAAACCTGGCCCTACTACCTCCTTCCACATTACTATTGGAAAAACGATCCTTCACCCAGTAGCCCATGCACGCTGCCTAGGGGTTACACTTGATTCCTCTCTCTCATTCTCCTCTCATATTCAAAACGTTTCTAAAACTTGTCGCTTTTTCCTCTGTTACTCGACTGCTAAAACTCTGACTCAGGCCCTCATTCTCTCACGTCTCGATTGCTGCAACCTCCCGCTGTTTGGCCTTCCTGCCTCTCACCTGTCTCCCCTACAATCTATCCTAAACGCTGCTGCCAGAATCACTCTACTCTTTCCTAAATCTGTCTCAGAGTCTCCCCTGCTGAAATCACTCTCCTGGCTTCCGATCAAATCCCGCATCTCACTCTCAATTCTCCTCCTCACTTTTAAAGCTTTACATTCTTCTGCCCCTCCTTACATCTCAGCCCTAATTTCTTGCTATGCACCATCCCGACTCTTGCGGTCTTCTCAAGGATGTCTTCTTTCTACCCCCTTTGTATCTAAAGTCCTTTCCCGCCTTAAACCTTTCTCACTGACTGCCCCGCACCTCTGGAATTCCCTTCCCCTCAGTACCCGACTAGCACCCTCTCTATCCACCTTTAAGACCCACCTTAAGACACAATTGCTTAAAGAAGCATATGAATAGCACTGTGGTTAATCCTGGACACATGATACATAAAGCTTGGCCCCCTGCAGAGGCACTTACTAGAATTCCCTTCTACTGTCTCTATACGTTCCCCTACCTACCAATTAGACTGTTAACTCCTCGGTGCAGGGACTCCTCTTCCTTAATGTTACTTTTATGTCTGAAGCACTTATTCCCATGATCTGTTATTTATATTATTTGTTATTTATATGATATGTATTACTACTGTGAAGCGCTATGTACATTTATGGCGCTATATAAATAAAGACATACATACATTGCACTGGATGACGTCACGGCTTACTATTGGCCCGCCATAACGTGAGCCTTGGAGTGACTACCGGCACCCATTACAGATGTAAGTACCTCCGGAAGTGGTACTGTCCCCGGAGCTGAAATTAGTGAGGTTCAGCTCCGGGGACATCGCGCCTCAATTCTGCATTGGCGGGGGGGGGGGGGGGAAATGGCATGGATTACCTCTTTTTAAAAGGAGCTTTTGTAGTGTTAACCACAGGCTTTCTCTAGCTTCAGAGGTTAGCTGGTAATGTTTACACTGCACAGGGCTTTGGGGAGAGCTTCATTGTAACCTCTCGGCCGCTTACATTTCGGGTAATATACCCAGTAATACGTAATATTTCCTGAACGAAGCATCGCATTTTAGAAGGAGAAACCTCTTCGGAAAAGGCAAGAAGAGCTATCTTGGGCTACGGCCCGTCTCGCCAATAGCATGCTCGCCCGCCGGCGCATGCACAGTTTAAAGCGGCGGTCTGTAGGGGCATAACCGGGGTCTATCTGCCCTTCTATTTGTGCGCGCCCACCACATGGTCACATTGTCTTCCCTGCCAGCGTACGCATCACAGCGCTTTGCGTGCTCATAGAGGGATGTGGTGTGGTGCGCACGCTGTAGTGGTCACTGGGGACCTGGCCTTAAGCGAAATGCTGATCAGCGCTGACTGCTGCTTTTAATGTTCTGCTGGGTCTGTCAGTCACTGTCAGAAGAGGCTGCACTTTGGTGCACTTAGAGGTCTGCAAATGGGGAGGCAGAATTCTAAGTGGTAAGGAAACGGCTGCAGTGTATCTCATGGTCTAATATTTAATGCATAATATAAAACACACAGTTGCACAATGATATAAAAGCACTTTGCATTTACTAGGTATGTCTAGTAATCAGGGATGGAAATTTCCCAGGCTCCAATCATTCTGTCCCTGGCGCTAGTGTTTTGCGGTTCTGAGTGATCTCGCAGTCACTACCACAGCTGGTCCCTGCGTGCCCCATCCTGCTTTACTAACGGGACATCAAAGCATGATTGGGTGCTGGCAGCAGTGGTGACTGACAGGTCAGTCAGCGGTGCTGTTTAGTGTCTACTGAGCAGCAGAGGTGTGCAATGGCGGGGGGTGGGAGAGGCGGAGACCTCTGCACTGTACCTGCCCCTGTACTCCATAAGGTGTGTCAGTGTGTCAGTGTGTCAGTGTGTCAGTGTGTCAGTGTGTCAGTGTGTCAGTGTGTCAGTGTGTCAGACGCACACTAACACACACACACACACACACACACACACACACACACACACACACACACACACACACACACACACACACACACACTGTCAAACAGCCGCCAACAAAGGTGGGGGGAGGAGGAGAAATGTTTAGGAGCCAAAGATAAGTGCCATGCAAAGCTCCCATCCCCCTCCAAAAAAGGTGGCTCCTAAATATTCTAGTTGGCTCCAAGGTTTTTTTCTCTTTTTTTGGCCACCCTTGGTATAACAATCTTTCTTTGACCTAAGAAGGAATTTACCTCTAAAACCTTGTCATCGGTCCTTCATATTTCCTTGAGATTAGGTGAGGAGTGGTTTTTGAGGTGTGAGAGGAAGTCTGCTTCCGGTCACTATGTGTCACCCTGATTAACCACACTGGCTATTAACTGTTGATGTGCTGCAGGGGCAGGCAGCGCTTTGCTGTGTGTTTGCACGGCTCTTCCAGTAAGGAATACTTTGCTGTTTCATGCACATGTGTCTCAGTTTTATTTTTTTAATATAATTTCTTTTACATTTTGTAAATGACTTTTGTTTCCTGCGTTGCAACTTCTTTCTTTTTCTTCCGTTACTTAAACTGGAGGAAGCATTCTGTCTTCTTGACACTTTTTACAAACACAGATCTATCACAAATGGGGTCTGTTATCTGTAGAGAATTAAAGCACCCGTTCTGTATTCCTGGTTTAACCCAGGTCCCAAATTTCTTTTATCTTGCTACAATGAAATTAATATTGCTTAGTGCTTTTCCTACCGTCTTGAACATGTTCCCTTTTGTTTATAGTTTACTTTGGTCTAATGGCAGCTCACAGCAGGCAAGTAATCTGGTATGACTGATGCAGTGGTAGGCATTTATTATATCTGTATATATCCAGAAAATAGTTTTTAATATTGCCATGTAACATTATTAGCCTTTGTGCTCCTCATATAACTCTTACAGGCTGTCCTCGGTTATTCAACGGAATCCGTTCTGTAAGTAGCGTTGGATAGTGAAACCGTTTTAAAGTGAGTCCCATGTTAATCAGTGGCGGTGAGCGTTGAAAAATGGCCCAAAGGATTGTGTTGGATATGACATTCGTTGTAAAGTGAAACGTTGGATAGCGAGGACTACCTGTATTTGCTTTACATTAGCACTCCCCAAATCAATTATTAATGCAAATCGCACAAATGAAGCCACAATCGATGTGACACACTTTTGTATTATTTACAAAGTGTTGTGTAATGTACATTATGCTTTTAGAAACGTTTGCATGCTAACACTGCAACAATTTGTGACACGTTTTGTTGCCGCTGTGTAGATATACAGTGCAACACCACGTGACCGGTGCTATTCACATTATAACGGCGAAATTTTGCTATTTGTTCTGCTACAAAATGCATAAACTAGGTGGTGTTCATTGTGTTTAAATATAAAAGCAAAAAAGTTAGTGCTTTTAATTCTTCAAATCCCCCTATATTTTCAGAATAAAGTATATAATTAAAATGCTTCTTTAATGTACAGTACTTGTATAAAAGAATGTTCTTCTTAAAGGGACAAACAGTCCTAGAAATATTTAAGTATGACACAGGAAATAAAAATACAGTTACAAATATTTATTCCAAGTTTAGTTCTTGTTTTGCTTTTTAACCTAAAATGTATGTTCTATTAATTCTCCTGCTAAATAAAAAACAAATTCTGTGGAGGAATGGCATGTGAGTACCCCAAAAAAGTAAGAATTACAAGCTGATCTCTGGAGTGGCACACGATGACAAAAAGATTAAAAGGAGCTGTTCCTTTAAAAAAAAAAAAAAAAAAAACATTCCCCTGATGTGGGATGTAGGGTGTTTCTGGCCCACTTGGAAGCCGTTGTTACCTTTTGTTAAAGGCAATTTTATATATGCCATTTTCTTTTGGAATATCCCAAAGGGCCGCTTCTGCTTGTATAGAATAAGGCCTGGAAAGTAACTGTACAGGGCATAGTGAATAAAGGTGACGTTACAAATATAGATCGCAAAGCCTCAGTAAGCACGCCTTACGGAGTATATCCAGGTATATATTAGTGAGTGCACATGTCGTAGGTAAATAATAAAAGTATACATCACCCAAACCCAAGGGATTTGTTTTTGTACAAAAACACTGTTTGAACACTTTCGGGATGTGCTGTCTCAGAGCCCATAGGGTTTGGGTGATTTATAATCCGGGGTGGCTGAAAGCCTAAAATACTTAGCTGCCAGACAATTTTTAGGAGCCAGTGTTTTTTTATTGGGGGATGGGGGGAGAGGGGAGATATTTCGGATGCCACGCTGCCACTCCCCATTGGTCGTTGCGCATGTTGGTATGCATCTGTGACACGCACACACTGACTAGCTCAGCCCCCTCTTAGCTCCACCCCCTCTTATTAGCTCTGCCCCCTCTTACTAGCTCCACCCCCATCCCTAACACACTTCCTGCTCTTTGATTTTCCACCCCCCCCTTTACAATCTCCTCACTGAGCTGCGCAATCAATCGGGGGAGTCATCACTGCACACCGCATATGCACCTGGGGGGAAACTTTAAGCGACTCGGCATCCGGGATTTTTCCATCCCTGAGTATAATGCTTAATATCATTTGAGATGACGCCATTTAAGTGTTCGCCTATGGGTATTTTGTACTCAACTGCCACAATTATTTCAATGCCTAGCATTTGATTAAAAATGTAAACGTGTTCGCCTTTACTGGTCCTGCTGAGTCAGCAGGTACATAGTGTTAAAAAGCACAGCATGGATCTGCCTCACACGGTGCGGTTGTTTAAGAGTTCAAGGCCAGTACAAGACTACGCTGGGGTTTAACTCCATTATTCTCCTATGTACTGCACATGCGATGCTGGTAACATTAGAATGTTTTTACTGTATCAGGGCAGTGAGTGATGGCTGCATATATTCTGTCACTGGTTTATGTCAGCTCTAAGATCGCTCTGGCAATGTGCCCCATATCTTAAAATTACATCAACTATTGTTTGCTCTGTTAGCTTATTGATTTTAAATGGGCTTACTGAAGGTGGTATTGTTACTGGGGATATGTTGAACGTGTCCAAAACTGATGCACTAGTCTTAAACCGGTGCAAATTGTGGCATTTTTGACTGTGTGGATGTATCAAGCTGCTTTGCTTTATTTTCTTTCCCCAATTTGCTCCACTTGTACCGTAAGTGATTTTGGGAGTTGTTTAAGGAGTCTGAGCAATATTACGAGATGCCTAAAAAGTTGCATCTTTAACTCGTGCAGGATTGGGCAATATACCGGTATAATACTAATAACTCGATACTTACCATTGTTTGACTGCGGTATTTCCATCTGCCGCCTGCTGGGGTCACAGAGGTGCTAGTCTCCTCTTGCTACAGCTTCCAAAAACACTCCCCCTCCCTTCAGTATGGGAGCTGGCACAGAGGAGGGGATCTACAAGCTCTGTGGCTGAGAGAACTCAACATCCTGTAACTTAAATGAATCCTCATGATGATCTCCTCATGAGTCAGAGGGCTAGATCTAGTGTGGACCAGGTGCAGTGATGAGTGGTGTTTGGGAATGACGTGGCCGCCTGCAGGTAGAGTACACACTCCAAAGCCGAAGCATTGTTTTCCCAGAAGGAGACCTGGAACTGAGTTCAGGAACTGCAGTTTGGGTCCTAGCCTGGTTCCCATTGACCAGTTCCAATTTTGCAGGCCCCACTCCCTCTGGCCCACCTTTTGGAACTGGCCCACCCCCCTCTTGATTTGGTGTGTTCCAGAGGCCCACTCACGTGTGGTTCTCTCAGCGGAGTAATGGACTCTACTGATCGGCATCCTATTTTCTGTTTGCAAATGGAGTTTGGGAAAGTATAGAAGATCATGCTGATCAGAACTCCACAATTCTTGGTTGGTCTCGGTGTCTAGAGATCAACTGTTTCAGGAACTGTGCAGACCTGGGGCAGTCACCCCTAGTTACTATGGAATGGACAGTCTCGGAGGCATCCAGGGTAAGCTAGCTTCGGCAGCACCCTGCACTTGGCAAGCTACTTAGTATTTTCTGAGTTATTGCTCTGTGCTTGTGGAGTTCCCTGTTGACTCCGGGATCCCAAGTAGTCTGGTCAACCCCATACCATAAGAGCCATCCAGGGTTATCAAGTGGTGTTAGGGGGATCTCTGTTGGGATTAGGGTGAAACATTATTATTTGAATGGAAAATGGATAAGCTAAGCTTTCTAGCAATAACATGAAAATCAGATACTTTTTTTTTTTTTTAAACCTTAAAATGTTTGTGTTGTAAAAATGAAAAGCCCGATTACAACTATTGTTAGCAACCTTTTGTCAGAATCTGCCCTTCTCAACCTCCTCAGTGTTGACACCAGGAAACAACCACACAAAGTGAAAAAGTTTAAGCAGCACCCACGGCTAAGGAAAGCTTCCACAACCAGTTATTAAATAAGATTTAGGAATTGTCAGGATGTTTACACAACATAGCTTTCATTAAACTTCCACTTTATCTTGGCTTGTGTAACCTTTGGTAGAGTAAATGCAGTTGTACAAAAAAAAAAAACAGGTTTGCAAGGTGGTAGCCAAACTAAGTGTGAGTTATAGTTATGAACTGTATAACAGTAACATAAAAATATAGGTTGATTTTAAAGGCTAATGTAGTAAAACAGGTTCAATCTCCCTCACATTTTCAGTCCCATCCTGTTAGAAATGTAAATCAATGTTTATCTTTGTCAGCATAAAAACCTATATGTTCATTAAAAAAAAGTAACTGTGATGTGTGTCCATCAAACATGAAAACACTTGAAGTACCTGTTAAACCAAAAAGGTTATTAATAAATCACAAATCCGATCACTATCCTATTCTTGGGAACCATGACACTGAGGATACTGGGAATCTCCTCATTAAACCTATACATTTAGAAATAAGAACATAAATATTTTGGGATTAAGTGAGAATTCATAACTTTTCTTAAGATTGTTGCTTAAAGGTGTAGTCTGCATAGTCGGGCAGTTGAATTTCTTGGGGGCCTCTGAATGGGGAAGTATTTTCTATGCCCTTATCCCATGCTGTCCTTATCAGAGAACCAATAAAGTTTGAGGGTAGGTGAGTGGGGACTGTACAAGTTCTTGCGGAACACCGTGACATCACACAGAAGGGAATAACCAGAGGAAATTAAACCACTCTTCAGTCTAACTTCAAAAAATAAATTTCAAATACTAGGTGTCCAGATTTGTGTTTTATAAAGGTATCAATGACCTACAGGGTGGATGAAACCCCCTTAAACATGTCACTGGCATTCGTTCACTTCGGTCCTAGGCGAGATTGCCCATTTAATAAACACACAGATACCCAGTAAGCTCATATAAACCCCCAAAATGTGCCCATTTAAATGGATTTGATGCAGCTCACAAAATGTTAGAGCAAACTGAATTTGTGGAAATGTCTATTATATAACCATACAGCCCTTGAGAAAATAGGGGAGGGCTACTAGATTTTTCCATTAATTGCCATCTTCCTTGAAGGACTACTTTAATATTAAGGGGGGTTGACACAACCTAATGAATTTTGCACTTTTTGCAGGAATGTTTTTCCTGAGTCTATTTTTGTTTGACCAACCTGCCAGTGGCATTGCGAGCAACCTCCCCCTTTAACCCGCTGCATCTTGAGTGCGTCCACCAACGAGAAAAAAAAAAATGTAAATATGTATTATGTAGTAGTACGACAGTGTATTTGGGTATAATGTAGAGAGCTGTCAAATCATACAGTTGTCCATATGTGGTGCTCTGCTATTTTTATTTCAGTTACCAAGGTGAATAAAGCATTTATGGAATTTCTGTACGGTCTGATACTTCTACAGAAGATGATGAGACTGCCTCTGTGTAAGGACTCGGTCTGAGTGCAGTCACGGGATGGAAGGGCATAGTTGTGATGGACTCAAACAGGAATGCTGTCAAAGTTCTAAGCATTATTGAGCAATGTGAGACTAAGATCAATGGAGAACTGTCCCTTTAAAAAAAAAAAAAAAAAGGGTTGAAGCCTCTGAAAATGTATTTTGACTCTGTGGATTCCCTTAAAATGTATTGTGACTGTAGCCACTTGTACATACACATACTATTATTGCGGTAGGTCTTCTATTTTTCAAACATACAAACCGCTTTCTAAATGACACATTCTATTATAACATGACATTATATTTAATAACTCAAGACCTTTAGTAACTAGAACCCCCACGGAAACCTCCCACAGAACCCCCAGGGTTTCACGCAGCACGAGAAGAAAACCACTGCACATCACAGATTGCATCTGTCAAAATAATGTCACTTTAATGTACAGTGTATTTATGAATAATATGTTCGTATTATGTAATCCATGATAAAAATATTGGTCCAAGGAGACAAAGGTTGCTCCTAAAAGTGTGAAACAGTTGGCTAAATTAGCCGGGCTATAGGACAAGCAGGTGACACAATTATTAGTTATAGAATCGTTGCATGTACACCGTAAAAAAGTCTAATTTTGAAATCGCCTGAAGTATTTATTTTCCCGGCTTGTTTCCACATAGTTTTCTCAATCTCTACTACTTACCTGTGACCACATTCCTGTCATCAAAGTTTAGTTTTCAGTTCAACTTCTTGCCAGCTGTCTATAGACGTTCAAGAAGGTCATCTTGCTGTGTTTGGGAGGAACAACAATGGTTGTATGTACAGGAACCTCAGGAACAATAAGCAAAGCTTTCCTCATCTATTTAACATATGGTCGTTTATCAGAGTACGTTGCATAGGAGTACTAGCTATAAATGTGAACTTAACAGTAGTTGCAGTACTTTAGCAACCAGTTGATTTAGCAGCCAGTTTGTTTGGCCGTCATACTGCAGCTCCAGAAACAGACGGGGTTATGAGCAGTAATGACTGGTCGAGTGTTCTGTTAGAAACTCTTGATCAATTTCTAACATTAGATTTTTTTGTTTTTTCAACAATAAGGAAGATCCAATGTAGTATAGCAGCAGCCAGAGCACAGCCAATGACCAGTATTCAAAATAACCCCAGGCAGACTCAAATTCATTGATCAGCTATTTATTGCAGACTTCCAAAAAAAGCAGGAGCTACATGAACGCACCACCTACGCGTTTCATGCCGAAGCACTTTATCAAGGCATGAAACACGTAGGTGGTGCGTTCATGTAGCTCCTGCTTTTTTTGGAAGTCTGCAATAAATAGCTGATCAACAAATTTTGGAGTCTGCCTGGGGTTATTTTGAATACTGGTCAGAGCAGCTGTGCTCTGGCTGCTGCTATACCACGTTGGATCATCCTCACCCACAGGCTGCACGCCCTGGATGCATTTGACAGTAGGAGTGTTCCTGCAAAGGATACAGGTAATGGGCCATAGTGCCATGTAATTTTTTCCTGTTGCACACAACTGCTGCTTATATTTAGTGGGTTACAGAAATGTGCCATTATTTGTGGTCATCAAGTGGATGCCACTAGGCACAGAGTCCCGTTACTTTATTTTCTTCTTCATTTTGATTAATGGATAATATACAAGTATCCTGGCGCTTATCGGATTTATTGACACAACCCAATGTGGTCACACATGTTTTTTGGAGCACCACATTATCCTCTATTGAACAATAAGGAAGAACCTTTTTTTTGCTTTTTTTTATCTATCCATTCTATAAGTGGATTTCTCTAGGCTTGGGTTATAATACATTATTTCGTGATATAAAGGGTGTAATGTTAGGCAATGATAAATAGTCCGTAACAACGCAGTCTTTTCTCCGCTATTTGTGGGTAGCTGGTTATGTCATTCTGTAAAGCGTGTGAGTGAAGAATATGATACACCAGGTGAAGGATGCTGAATGATTGTCTTTTCACTGTGATCAGCAGTTGTGACTGGTTACATTGTAAATCACAAGGGGCGGCCCATCCCGTTTTTAGTAGCTCTGGTGAATTGAGCTTTGCATTAATGCAGTGGATATTAATAGAGCATTGTTAACAAGGGACAGATCAGATTCCTGTAAAACAATACTTTGTTTTGAAAGCTTTGCCTGGTACGGAGGCCTGTAAAGAATTCAGCAAGCCCTGATGACAAAGATAGGAAGGGTAGGGGGTGGTTGCTGACATTGACCCAGAATACTTTTAGTTTTATTTCTCTTACCGTTTATTTAAGAAAACTTGTGTAGAATTATTGTAATATGTTGCGTTAAACCCTTCACTGTCTTGGTATCTGAGCTACTATTTCATGGATGTCTAGGAGGTTTGTACTAAGACATAGCAGATCCTGCAGGATTGATGTTATGGATCTTGACCCTTTGTACTTAACCATATCAAAAAATGTGTTCACTACTGCTTATAATTTAAGGTGCAATTGTTTCCGCCCCTTGAAATTGTCTTGTTTGTTTTTAAAGCTGCAGCAAGGTTGTAGGCTATGAAGTTCATACACTTTGTGTTAGAATTTCTTTGTCACAGTTAGCATGGCAGCATTAGAGACATTAATATTTAAGAGCATTTAATATTGATCCTTCATTTCATTCCCTAATTGCAGCTGAGGTCATGGACTTCATGAAGTGTAATTTGTGATGTTATTTATTTATAAAATGTTTTACCAGGAATTAATGCATTGAGTTACCTCTCGTTTTCAAGTATGTCCTGGGTATATGTATGTAGCAGTTACAGACCAGGTTAAAATGTGAGACAGATTTAGTTTTGAAAGAACTTGGACTGGTGGCGGCTGTGAGTCTCCGGTAGATTGTTCCAGTTTTGGGGTGCACGGTAAGAGAAGGAGGAGCGGCCGGATACTTTGTTGAGCCTTGGGACCATGAACAGTCTTTTGGAGTCAGATCTCAGATGATAAGTGCTGCATGTGGTAGGGGTGAGGAGCTTGTTCAGATAGCTGGGTAGCTTGCCCAGAAAGTATTTGAAGACAAGACAGAAAGATGAACTTTGTGCCTAGACTCAAGTGATGACCAATCTAGTTCTTTGAGCATTTCGCAGTGATGTGTGTTGTACTTCCATTGGAGAACAAAATGGCGTTTTGAATTGTGTAGGGCAGTGGTTCCCAACCCCAGTCCTCAAGGACCACTAACAGTGCAGGTTTTAAGGCAATCCTCTCATTGTGACTGAACCACCTGTGCTCAAGCCGGGGAATCCTTAAAACCTGCACTGTTACTGGTCCTTGAGGACTGGGGTTGGGAACCACTGGTATAGGGTATCAAGTTTGCTAAGGTTGGTTTGGGGTGCCGAGCCATATACTATGTCTCCATAGTCGATAAGTGGCATTAGCATCTGCTGTGCAATACGCTTTCTGACCAGCAGACTTAGGGGAGGATTTGTTCCTGTAAGGTACACCTAGTTTGGCATAGGTTTTGGATGTCTGGGTATCAATGTGCATCCCGAATGTTAAATGGGAGTCAAACCGTATGCCCAAGTATTTGAAACTAGTAACAGGAGTTAGGGTGGTTTTAGCGTTGGTTCTGATCTGGAGCTCAGTCATTGGAAGCTTTAAAAATTTAGACTTGGTCCCAAATACCATTGTTACAGTCTTGTCAGTGTTTTTAAAAACAGTTTGTTTTGAGTAATCCAATTTTCAAGTCTGAAAAGGTCAGATTGAAGTACGTGTCCAAGGTTGGAGAGGCTATATAAGGTTGTGTCATCTGCATGCATGTGTATTGAAGCTCCCTTGCAAACTGTAGGAAGATCATTGCTGAACACTAAGAAGAGTAAGGGCTCCAGAATAAAGCCTTGCGGGACACCAAAGGAAATATCCAAGGGGTTGGAGTTAGATCCTAAGAGAGACACATGTTGCGATCTACCTGATAGGTAGGAATGAAACCAGTTTAAAGCATGCTTCCCTATTCCAGAGCACTGGAGTTTTAAGCAAGATAACATGATCAACCGTATCAAAAGCCTTAGCAAAATATAGGTATATTGCACCAGTGAGTTGTCCCCGTTCAATTCCACACTGGATTTCATTGCAAATTTTTAGCAGGGTTGTTACCGTGGAGTATTTGGGACGAAAGCCAGATTTGAATTGGCTAGGGAAATTTGTCTTGGTATTGTAATCGCTTAATTGGGAGTGATCACATTTTTCCATGACTTTGGATAGAATTGGGAGAAGAGAGATTGGCCTGTAGTTTGGGACCGTGTTTTTGTCCCCACTTTTGAAGATTGGGACAACTCTGGCAGTTTTTCAGGTCTTAGGAATATGGCCTGCAGACAGAATAGAGTTGACTATGGAAGCAATTGGTTTGGCAATGGCTGGGGCACCAAGTCTTAGGAACCTAGATTGTAGTCAGTCAGGTCCACATTGGCTGTTTAGTTTTTGTTTGAAGAGCGCTTGTACATACATACATATACACACACACTTTTCCCCCGCAGCTTCTTCCCTGCTCTCCTCCCATCTTGCTCCTTCCCTCCCCTCCTTCCCTCATTGGCTGACTGCTGCACCACGTGACGCGTCAGAGCTGCAAATCACTAGGATCTTGCAGCATCGGCCGGCTGACGCGTCACAGCACGCAGTCAGCCACGTCGGAAAGAGCCAGCGGGGTCCTCCACACTGGAGGAAAGGGTCTGGTGGTCCGCTGCCGCGCGGGCCGTCGGAAGCAGCGGGACCCAGGCCTTACCCAGGTCCTTTTGTAACCTGAGGGGGTCCCAGACTCTGTTTTCCTAAACTAAACACGGGTGATTTTTCTGTATTTGTCATTTATAGATTCTGAATTACATTTAAAATAGAAATGTAGGAATTACAAACTTATTTCTGACCACTGTCATAACACTAATTGTGGGAATAATTATACATTAAGGGCTTCATTTTAGTTTCTAACCAGTTACACAGTGCATTTAACTTCTCTGTAGGTTAAAGGTATTCTTTCTAGACTGAGGTTTTTAAGCTGCGGCACAAATGGCTCAATCAGAGGCTCCATTGTAGACTGAGCCTTTGATTGAGCTACCTGTGCTGAAGCAGGGATATCCTAAAAACCTGACCCGTGGGGGGGGGGGGGGGGGTCATGAGGACTGGAGTTGAGCACCCCTGTCCTAGATCAGTGTGGTAGATCAGTTTACGTATCACTTACAAGAGCGTGGGGTCTCCAAGTCCCGCACGCCCCATGTTCCAGGCTGCCCAACCGGCTTATTACGCCTTCAGGGCAGACTCTGGGTACAGCAGCGGCACACATTCCTTTCCCTGTGATACCCTAATGATGATATTTATCTCCTCTGAGATCTGTTATATTAACATTAGCTTCATCATAATGTGCAGCTTTACGACCCAAAATGCACATAGAAAACGATAATACCACAGATTGGTCAAATGTCATTTACTGCAAGAGGAGTTATGATTGGGAATGTACATTTTCAAGCTAATGGTGCTAAAAAAAAGCAGGATTTATGTAGACTGATGTTGAGTTGCAGTAATAAATAAGTCTTCTGCAAAAAGGGTTGCCAATGCTCTCCAGTCGCATTGTAACAACCTTTTACACAGGTGTAGGTTGTAGCTTTGTCTTGGGGTTTTGCGCAAACTTCTTGAGCTGCGCCCCCCTGCCCGGGAGCTGCAGCGTTGGTGCCCCTCCCCCCTCTCTCCAATGACTGTGTCAAATGATGTCACGTGATCCGGCAGAGAGAAGGTAAGTGAGTTACAGGGGCCTCACGCCTCCCCCGACATTTCATTTAATTGCCATGGGAAAGAGCGTGGGGCCTCTGTAACCGCCTGCGTCCCCCCTAAAAATTCTCGCGCCCCTTCCCCCCCTGGGAGTCCCGCCCCCCAGTTTGCGCACCGCTGCACTAGATACCTATTTTGGATGTTATTTTCACATTGCTACCCTTGCTAATAATGCTCCCCGTTGCCTGCCTTTTTCCATGCCTTGTTGTTTCCAATCCTTGCAAACATCTTGCTTTATTCCAACTTAACCCTTGCGCTACCACAGCAGGATTTGTCACTGTAGTCCTGGGCCCTATTCCTGATAGTTCATGGACTGTCTTCACTAAAGCAATCAAAGATTTTACTTTACTGGCAATTCATCAGACATAATGAATATACTACAAATGTAACTCCCATTCCAAGGGCTGTGATACTTTCTTTAACTGCCTCATCCTTTTAGGTGCATAATGGTAGAACTTTCAAAGCTCCCGCAACAACTACTTCCAGGTACTTAAGCATTTTTGAATGGAACTGAGTATAGTACATGGACATTCAGTTTGCCCACTAGAGGATTAGGGCCACCTCTAGTCTACTCTGTTTTGATACGAAGCCATTCTTCTTACCGCTGCAGCTCCATCAGTTCCAATGCCCGTTAGAATATTTCCAGATATTATTGCAGTTAAATTCTAAGTTTGACGCAGAATTTGAAGTGTCAGTTCAGTATCCATTTGCTTTAGCATCTTCCAAAGGCAAAATAGTGATTCCTACATGTGGGTATTATTGAGGCAGACAATCATCCATTGCTTTTATCAAAACTTGTTGTAGGATGCCTCAACTGTATGTGGAATTTAGTATTTTTCCTGTTAATTCACTTTTTGAACCACTGATATTATGTGGGCTATAAATTCTTTGAATTCTTTGTATTCTTTTCTGTTACTAAATTTTCCACATTACAATGACTAAGGAGCCAGTGCAATTCTGTTATGTCTGAGAACAGAGATCTGCAACATATTCGATTGATTTTACTATGTAAGCACAAATAAAGTTTGCCTTAAAAAGGCAATCCAGGCGGCACTTCAGAAAAAAAAAAAAAAAACCTTTGTTTTAATGTATGCAGCCTTTGATTTACATTTTTTTTTTATTGACAACGAATGATCTAAGCTGCCGATCGATTTTGTTCTCCCGTGATCGGTCAGCAAAGATCCTGCTTCCCAGGGTTCACTAAATGGCCACCTTTCAGTTTCAATCAATCCTTCAGTCAGTGTAACTCCACGCAGCTACAATATATTGTTATACAGCGGGAAATTAAAAATGTGTCCTGGCTGCTGGTGGCCACAATGAGTCCTGCGTGTCGGAGCTGGGAGAAGTGCCGAGGCCATGCTGCAGGAGAGGTGCTGGCGTCGACTCGCCCTGCGGTCAGTAGTTATGGTGGCAGAGCACCAGTGGCGATTTTGTCATGGCCAAAGGTCCCATTCCGTGGTTACGCTGCTTGTGGGGCATGCACCATATACCATGATATGATCGAATATTTTTTGCTCTTGATTACGATATCTGGATTCATTTCCTATTGACTTTGTGATAGCCAAGCCACTTATGTTGTTTTAGCCAATCACTTTGAAACTTCTTTCATTCAGAAAGTTTTACAGTGTGCATATTTGTCCTATCTACACTGGTTTCATTTTCTTGACAGGGATACTTGTTAGATGAGCTTGTAACTGACAATGGATTTATTGCTTGTGGTTGTTAGATTGCTGCTCTGAAAGGTTGCATAATGTACTACAGTAGGATACACATGACAAACACTCTGAATTGGGTGTACTTTCATTTTTGAATGAGCAAGTTCTCCAAGGAGAAGCAGCTTCATCGTACTACTGCGATGCAGTGCATTGTATTCATTTTCAAAAGGCGTCAGTGTATGAATATGCTCCACATCAATGGACCACACACCTTACCAAAGGAATGATTCCTCTCTCCCCCCCACCAGTCTAAAAATAAAACCCTCCACGCTAATTGCAAAGAGATTCATGCCTTCAGCGCTTGGGACACCTGCTCTACCATTGAGCACAGTCTAAAGGCGTTAGAGGGAAGCCGTCCCTCCTACAGTACCTCTCTGAGACTGCCATGCACTTCTCTGCTCCCATGACCCCATGCCCTGCAATGCTACTGAACCTCTGTGCCCCATGATCCTCTCCGTGTTGCTGCACCGCTTTCTTTCTCTATGATCTGATGCTGCACCTCTGTCTCGGGTTGGTCATGGTGTCCTCTCGATTTTGGGCATCAATATCAGACCAGTGTTGGGCAGGTGCCTTGGAAGAGGCAGCAGATCTCTCTGCTACACTCTAGTGTTCTCTGTGTCGTCCTGCGCACCGCGATCAGAAACCACGATGGGGCGATTATTTTGCCATGGTGACTAAATAGTCAGTTATTACTGTGGCCGTGTACTCCAACAAGGCTGCATATTTAACGACTTCATCTGGGTGTGGGGGGCATAGAGGATAAGGCAGGTGTCAGAACTTCAATTCGGGTCACCCAAGATTTTTCCAAGCTTGCTCTCCATGTAATAATAATTTTATTTTTTAAGGGGTACCTACCTAGCTTGCACACACCAGTAGTTGTGCTGGAGTTGCATAATATTTTAATTGAGCTTCTAGCCACCACCCTATCTATAAATAGATATCCCTATTCCTAAGGGGCCTCCGCTAATTATTTCACACCTGTGATATGCTATGTTTTCAGGAAATGTTGTGATACTTCTGGCTTTGATTTGAACCAGAATTTTCGAAGAAATACTAAAAAAACAAGTAGAATTCTAGATAAAGGGTAAACTCTAATAATGTATCTTTTTGTTGTAGTGTAATACTTTTTTTTTTTATATATAACTCTTTTCCATTGGTAGACGAGTAAATGCTACATTCTTTTCTAGTAGAATATTCTGTGCATAAAATAAATAAATGCAGATTTATCTTCTATAATCCCTTGAAGACGTATAATCTTATCTCGCATCGTGAGTTTTGATTTTGTTTCCCACTAATTAAATAATCTCTCTGGGACGTTGATACTTTAACTCCAGCATGGAAATAATTTTTGTTTTATTGCTGACAAAAAAAAACTTGCATGTAAGGAACATTTTATTTTTCAGTCCTTTTTTATTCTTCTATAGATTGCACATTTATTAGAGGAAGTGTTAAATCTCCATATTCTCATGCTAGGCAAATTAACATTGGAAGCAGACCTATTGCAGTTATATTTGTACAGATTTGAAATTACTATGGAGTTTAGGGTAAAGGGGAATGCATATGTAAATCTATTAATTGACTTAATTTTTGTGTTGGTCTTGTACTGGAATTCGTGAAGACAAAAGAACAAGCGCAAATACTGCATTGTATTGTATCAAGTGATCACACTTGTGAGAGTGAGTATAAAAATAAAAATGGTATTATACAGTCCTGAAAGGGTGCTGCTTCTTAGAAGGACTCGATCCAAGTCCAGAGAGATATATCGAGGCAGGAGATCAGGAGAGCACTCGCATCCAGGAATATATAAAAGGAAATTACATACACATATAGTGCAACAGAGTTTCTGATGAACGTAATATGAATAGGCAAATGGCAATCTCACTCCCATTTCCCCTGAGTAATCACGGCGTTTTGGTTATCAGGAGTGACCACCTCAGATACAGGTTTCACTGGTGTTATCAGTCAGCATGCAGAGAGATTGGGGAAGGAGGATCCCACATGTGGAAAATGGAGGACACAGAGTGCAGTATAGCTTTAGAACAGATAAATATGTAAAAGTTTACACTCAAACATAAAATGGATTCAGGCATTGGGACCACCCAGGTTCAGATAGTGGTAAAAAGCAGCACTTCCTCCTCTGGTATTCTACCTGTGGCGGCCGTCCACAGTGGAGTTTTGCAGTAAGAGGGATCTTATTCTTTTGCAGGATATCACCAGAGTTCACCAAAAGCCAGATAGTCCTTTTATAGTATGTGCTGTCCACCCTATGTGTTTAGCTCGAAATCGGAACTTCCTCAGGGGTTTAGCCATTTTCCACATATGGGATCCTCCTTCCCTCATATCTCTGCATGACTGCATGCTGACGCACAACACTATAGAAACCTGTATCTGAGGTGGTCACTCCTGATAACCAAATCGCAGTGATTACTCATGGGAAACGTGAGTGAGATTATGATTTGCTTATTCATATTGCGTTCATCAGAAACTCTGTTGCACTATATGTGTACTGTATGTCTTTTCCTTTTATATATTCCTGGGTGTGAGTGCACTCCTGATCCTCTGCCTTGTTCTGGGATTGACTGACCTTTCTAGTATACAAATGAGTTACAGTATTGGCTAGTCTCTGTGAAGGTAGTGTGTTTTTGTTTGCTAGGTGTGCATAAGCAAAGCAGTATTGCTCAGTGAACCACAGGTAGATTTTCTGCGAATACTTGAGTTTTGCAGTACAAAACTGGTAAATCTTCACTAAACTTCTTTTAACCGGAGGATTGGGTGTTTGAGATTAGGTATTTTGGAATCTTGGTACTGGGAGGAGGACAATGTTGGTTGTTTTTAATGTAATCTGTTATTGCTGTGTGCATTTCATAATGTTGATGGAAACTTAGTAGTTTTAATGGACTAACTACTACTAACAGACGCACATACCAGAACACCCTCCTACTGTCTCTGTACGTTCATATTAGTAACCAATTAGATTGTAAGCTTTTCGGAGCAGGGACTCCTTTTCCTAAATGTTACTTTTGTGTCTGAAACACTTATTCCCATGATCTGTTATTTGTATTTGTTATTTATATGATTGTCACGTGTATTACTGCTGTGAAGCGTTATGTACATTTATGGCGCTATATAAATAAAGACATATATACATTTTAAGAAATATAAGAACTACAAATTGTCGGTCGTTTAATCTCATGTTATTGAATTTCAAGAAGTGTCTAAGGTGTGAAACCCACCAATTTCTATATTCTCACCTACCCAATCCATATTCTACCGAGAATTAGAATTGGCTGTTCCAAAAAAATCCTAATTTCCTGATCACCCTGGCAGTGGGCACCATTGGGTTAATCCCTTCTCACTCTAGGTAGGACAGGAAGTAGACTTTTGCAGGTAGACCATATAAGGCCCCTCCCTCTACCTGCACACCAGTCTTTTTCCTGTCCTCACAGCTAGGTGTAGGATTTGTTATTTTTTAACAGGGCTCACCTACTGCACTTTGTGCAGAGAACCAGGGTCTCAACCTCTCTCCCCTGAAGCTCCGCGGTGCGCCCTGCGGGGGGCAAGTCGGAGACCCCTTAGAGTCGGGGGTGCCCCTGTTGGGTGGGGGGAAACGGCTGCAGCGCGAGGAAAACTTAGTGCAATGCCCAAGATACGAGGCGCACAGCAGCTGCAGCAGGGACCCATGGAGGCCCAGACTCACCGCATAAGCGCCTGAACGCTGCGGTAAGGTACCCGGCAGCCCGCCACACGCGGAAGGGGGAGCAGCAATAGCTGCGAGCGGAGGAGCTCTACAGACCGCAACAGCGTAACAACGCGGCGGTACTACCCCAGGAATCCGCGGTGAACCTAGGAGGTTCAGAGGACCGCAAGTGTATCAAGGATACTGCGGAGAAGGGTACAGGGCACGTAGCCGCTCGGGAGCGCGCGCGTGCAGGCCGGCAAGTGCGTGCACGGACACGCGAGCCGTGCGGGTGCACGAGCACGAGCACTTGATGACGTCAGGAATGCGACGGCCACACGATGTATGTGTGAGTGAAGCTGCAGCATGGAACGCTCAGCAGGGAGAAGCCAAGTGCTGGATATGGATGCAAGAATGGAGACACCCAAAACATCAGTTCCCAAGACTAGGTGAGTCCTTAGTTTAGTTCTACAATGGGAAAGAGAGATGGTATATATATATACATTAGGGTGTATGTTTAGCATTTATTTTGTTTTATAAATTAGTTCAGTGGTTACCCTCCCAGAAGCAGGATCTTCAAAAGGGATGGGGGAATCCCTGCAACATAAATGAAGGTTGCTAAGAAACTAAATGGTGTTCAGCTTGTGAGAAACCAGCCCTAATAGGGAAGTAATTATGTGAAGAGTGTCTTAAGACACCTGCAGGTGATACCAGTGAACAAATGAGCATTTTCTTTATTGATGGAGGAGAGTTGATGCGGCAGTGCAGCAAGCTGTTAACCCTGCGCAGGAAAGATCTATATCCCAGACCAGTCTGGATAAGGGGAAAGGTTTTTCATCATATGGGTCTGAAAGTGATTGTTTTCATGTGTCAGAGAATGAAATGGATTCATCAGATCAAGATATTCAGGAATAATCTGAAATTGATGTAGAAAGGGTGGATCCACTCATCAAAGCCTTGATACAGGTTTTTGAACTGAAAGACATTTAGGAGTTAACACAATGGTGATCTTGTGGCTCACAGAGTTGGGGTGTGCAGTGTTTGAGCTGATACTTGGAAGAAGTTGTGGGATCGAATCCAAACAGGAGGAGGTTGAAAACAGGCACCTCTGAAATTTAAAAAAAAAAAAAAAAAAAAAAAAAAAAGTGTCCTGGCTGCTTCAAGAGTTGTACTGGCCTGCTTTGACAGGCTAGGCGTACTGCTACTACTACTGCTACTACTGCTGCTACTACTATTGCTACTACTACTGCTACTGCTGCTACTACTGCTACTATTGCTACTATTGCTACTACTGCTACTAGTACTACTACTGCTTTTACTGCTGCTGCTTTAAAAGGTAGAGTCTTTACTATCCATCAAGTAATTAAGCACCTCATTCAGGTGGAGTTGGCGCAACCAGACGCCGGAGTATTACGCCTAAAAGGTTTGGGAAGATGTATCCATTCCCACAAGAGGAAATGAGAAAGTGGGAGGTTAGCCCAAAGGTGGATCTTGCTATTTCCAGAATAGTAAAAAAGACCACAATTCCCTTAGAGGAGGCAGCGTCATTAAAAGACGCTATGGATAAAAGGATGGATTATGCATTAAAAAAAGCATATGTTACGGCAGGAACAGCCTACAAGCCAGCCATAGCAACTACATCAATTGCTAGAGCTATGCGAGTGTGGATTGCCAATATTGAAGAGGCAATAGACAAGGGTGTAAAAAGAAGTACTATTCTTAAGGCGTTGTCAGTGGTGAAATGGGCAACTGATTACATAGCAGAAGCCTCATTGGATGCAGTAAAAATAGCAGCCAAGTCTATGGTACGAGCGGTATCAGCAAGAGGAGCTTTATGGCTCAGACAGTGGATGGCTGACACAGCATCAAAGAACACCTTATGTACATTACCATTTGAAGGTGAATTCCTATTCGGCAGCAAACTAGATGCAATAATAACAAAGGCATCAGGACAGAGCCAGGAGATTCAGTCTCCAACAGATGAATAAAATCAAGATAAAGAGATGTTTAGCTTCTGAGAATCCAGCTGTTATAGGAATACGGCTTTAAGGAAATTACTACAGGCAGAAGTAATAGAAAAGGTAAGAGGAAGCGGAATTTTTCCAGAATAATTTTGGTAAAGATGCCTACAGGGGATTACAGAGCAATACTAGACCTAAGAAAGGTAAATTCAGTCTTGAAGATAAGAAAGTTCAAGATGGGGTCTGTAAATCTGATTATACAAGAGGTACAACCAGGAGACTGGATGGTGGCGATAGACTTAAAAGACGCTTATTACATGTACCAATAGCAAAAGGGCATCAAAGATTCCTAAGGTTTGCAGTAAATCAAGAGTATTATCAATACACAGCACTAACATTGGTCTGGCAACTTCCCCAAGGTCGTTTACAAAGGTTCTAGCCCCTCTAGTGGCAGAGATGAGAAAGGGGGGTAGAGATATACCCTTACCTGGACGACATCCTGGTAAAATCAAAGGATGGGGGGAAACTCCAACAAGACCAGAAAATGGTAATAACCTTCCTAGAACATCACGGTTGGTTAATAAACAGAGACAAGAGCATTGGGTACCCACTCAGCTCTTAAGATTTCTGGGAGTGAGATTGCCAGAGGCAAAGGGGCTAGACATAGCCATGCGAACAAGGAGGCTCAGAAAAGCTACCAGGACTTCTGCAGAAGAATGCATGAGACTCCTGGGGAAATTCGCTTCAACATTAAGCGTTGCATATGAGACCTCTGCAAAAACAATTTTCTGCAACAATGGAACGGGAATCACAAAGACACAAGACAAAGAATCTTGTTACACCCACAAACAAAACAAGAGTTAAAATGGTGGGAAGATACCTGAAACCTGGTCAAAGGGAAAACGCTACAACCTGTGCACTGGTTAAAAATTACAACAGATGCGAGCAAGACAGGTTGGGGGGCTCAGATGGGAGAAGAAGTGGTGCAAGGAACCTGGGGAAATCAGGTAAACCACTTACCATCAAATCTGCTGGAATTAAAAGCAGTACAAAAGGCCCTAGAAGTTTTCCAGGACAAAATAAGAGATGGCTGTATAAGATAGAATCAGACAACAGCTCTGTGGTCAAATATATAGCCAAACAAGGAGGAACCAGGAGCAGAAAGCTGATGAAGCTCACAGCAGAAATACTCGGTTGGGCAGAGTGCCACTTGTCGGATATCACAGCCATACATATCCCAGGACTAGAAAATGTCACAGCAGACTTTCTAAGTCGCAATATCATTCACCCAGGAGAATGGGCGTTAAATCCAGGAGTATTCCAAGACCTGGTAGAGCAATGGGGTCAACCAGACATCGATCTGATGGCGACACACCAGAATCGCAAAGTAAGGAACTATTGTTCCAGACAATTTCACCCAAGCGCACAAGCTACAGATGCTCTCAGTCTCAAATGGGACTTCAAATTGGGATACCTGTTCCCTCCAATTCCTCTGATTCCAAAAACAATCAGGAAAATCAGAGAAGAGAGAGCAGAGGTGATATTCATAGCACCATACTGGCCAAGAAGGCTTTGGTTTACACAACTGGTAAATATGGCAGTGGATACACCATGGCACATACCAGATCAAAAAGGCCTGATGCAACAGGGGCCAATAAGCCATCCAAATACCAAACAATGGGCTTTGACGGCATGGCGATTGAGCGGGAGACATTGAGACTGAAGGGTTGTTCAGAGAAAACAATTCAAACCCTCTTACAAGCAAGGAAAAGTTCCACATCAAGAGTATACCATAGAATCTGGCTCTGCTTTTGTGATTGGTGTGAAAAAGAGAGAAAATTTCCTTTCACCAAGAATTGTATCTATAGTGGAGTTCCTGCATAAAGGATTTGAGAAAGGTCTCAGTCTCAGCTCATTAAAAGTACAAGTGTCGGCACTATCAGCTTTGTTGGAAAGAAATCTGGCAGTAGAAAGACTGATAATCAGGTTCTTTCAAGCAGTTAAAAGGTTAAAACCTCAAATTAAGAACAGAGTACCTACATGGGACTTGTCGTTAGTCTTGGATGTATTAACAGCAGCTCCGTTTGAACCAATACAGGACATTGGCCTAAAATGGTTGTCGGGGAAAATGGCGTTTCTGATAGCAATCACCTCGGCAAGGAGAGTGGGAGAACTACAGGCGCTATCTGCTAAGGAGCCATTCCTAATCATACATCAAGACAAGGCAGTTCTTAGACCGATACATCAATTCCTGCCAAAGGTGGTATCACAGTTCCACATAAGTCAGGAGATGGTGATCCCGTCATTTTGTCCAGAACCAAAAAATGAGAAAGAGGAAAGGTTACACAAATTGGACGTGGTAAGATGTCTTAAGGTGTACCTAGAAAGGATGAGAGATATCCGAAAGTCTGACAAATTATTTGTCATCCCAGAGGGACCAAAGAAGGGACAAGCGGCATCAAAGACTACAATTGCACAGTGGATGGTGTCTTGTATCAAAGAGCTTATGAAAGCAAAGGACAAGATAAACCTTTGAAGGTGAAGGCCCATTCTACAAGGGCCATGGCTACTTCATGGGCATTCAAAGCCCAGGCCACACCAGGGCAGATATGTAAAGCAGCTGTCTGGTCCTCATTCAATACATTTCTGAAATACTACAGACTAGACGTACAATCATCAGCTGACGCAAGCTTTGGACGTAGAGTCTTAGAAACTGTAGTGAAATAAAGTGTAAAGGGTATTAATAAAGGTTGAACTGATAAGACATTAAACTGGTGTTGTCTATTCTGATGTTCCCTCCCTAAAAATTGCACTGCTTGGGTATGTCCCAATGGTGCCCACTGCCAGGGTGATCAGGAAAGGAGAAAATTTAAACAACTTACCGTAATTTTCTTTTCCTGGAACCATGGCAGTGGGCACATAGTTACCCTCCCTATGTATGTCTAATGCCTATCAGTTATATATTTTCAGCTATGGAAGAAACGTAAGACTGGTGTGCAGGTAGAGGGAGGGGCCTTATATGGTCTACCTGCAAAAGTCTACTTCCTGTCCTACCTAGAGTGAGAAGGGATTAACCCAATGGTGCCCACTGCCATGGTTCCAGGAAAAGAAAATTACGGTAAGTTGTTTAAATTTTCTCCTTTCTTTTTATTTGTATTTTTAAAAATTTTGTATGCAGTATCTACAGAAAACTAAATGGAACTTATTTGAAAATATTGTTGTGCATCAGGCAATTGCAATTTAACCCTTTCTCTTAACTTCATGCTGTGGCAGCATACACTTCTCACCTGTGTTTATTTATTGTGATTTACCTGGCCTGAAACATAAAATTCAGAATATTTTTTTTGTTGTTGGTATATTCAATAATACATGGCAACTGGTAAATTATAGTTCAGCTACACAAAGCCTTCTCCTCAAAGAGTACTCTTAAGTCAAAGTGATATTTTAGCGGTCATTAGTTTTGGTGCTTGAATTTCTTTGCAGTATGTAAATCAGGGAATCTCGCAAAATGTATTCACGTAGTATTCAATAAAGAGCGACGGTTGAAATCTCGAAAAAAGTTTTTACCAGCCAGCAACTGGTGTTATTGATAAGTCTGCTGTGGGAATGTGCATACATATGTTCTGCGACAAGTACAATAAGTTAACCAAAAAATGGTTGGAAACCACTGGGCTAATAAACCGTAGAATTTATATTGTGAAATAGCGCGTCTGAGATCAGATGCATTGTAAGGACCCCCCAACCCTCTCTAATAGTGTCTGTGATCAGATGCATCGTAAGGAACCTCAACCCTTTCTAATAGCGCGTCTGAGATCAGGGTCATTGTAAGGAACCCCAACCCTCTCTAATAGCAAGTCTCATATCGTTGTAAATTCTTCTGTATTTGGTACAATTTTCAAATGACCTGAACATTTCAGGTAACCCTTTTAGGATGCCCGGGGGAACCAAAGCGTTCATAGGAATTCCTGTTGAAAAATGAGTCATTCCAGGGTCTTCCTTTTTGGCCACATTTACGCTGATTTTATTGCAGTTTCATGAATAAGCCTGTACTGTAAAATAATAAATGCATTGTACTTGTTCGTCTATTTTTTTTTTGTTTTAAACTTGGGTTAAGAGTAGCTTTCTTCTTAGTGCTGGGTTTGGGTGTAGGATAGATTAAATAAGCAGATTTATTTATCGTACAGGTTGTTTTTATTTATTTTTCAGACCACATATATTTCATGTTCGGGTCGCCCAGTCATTGTTTTGGGAAACTACTGAACCTGATGCTTGCAGCTTGTGTGGCAGCGGCATTCTCTTTAAGGGGATGAGCTGTGATTTGGTTTCCAATTTAAGCAATATACGTAACATTTTTTTGTGGAATATGTTTGCTCTTATTTTGCGTTTAACCATTATGGGCTTGAATTTGTAAAGTCTATTAAATACCCTTAAGATCCGGGCTCTTCAACTCGCACAATTCAAATGTAGCCCGCAAAGGCCCTTGATGTGGCTCTTAGACTGCCTGGTCCTGCCAATTGCTCACCAGTAGCTTAGGCACCGAAGTGCAGTTTTTCACACTGTTGTCTGTCTCCAGACATTTACCAGGAAAACAGAGACAGTTGTGGCAATAGTCTTTGGTTTGTATCCCTTCTGTCTGAACGATTTGGTCAGAGTTGTGAGATTCCTTTTTTTCTGAAGACAGAAACAGACATCACCTAATACGGTAGAACTCATTTGTTCTGCACTATCGCAACTGGACTAACACGGCTATATCCATTATTGATATAGATATACACACACTTGTGGCCCTTCCTACATGTTTTATGAGTTGTCCCTTTTGGAGAACTGGTTGTAGAGCCTTACCCTAGATTATGGAGCCAATGTTGCAGAGTTGAAAAGGTGTTAAAAGTCTGGTCATGTTTACGTTCTGGAATGTGCTTTATGTACTCTTAGTTTCTGAAGTGAGTTTAAGACCCAATTGCAGAATCCAGTAAGTAACAATTTTTGGATCATTGGCTTCCAGATGGAAGTCGGTCATTCCCATAACATGATTCATAATGTAATATGTCATATGAGAAAACTGAAGGATGACTGTAACAGGGGACTTATCCCTGTTCACAAATGTGCCTCTAATCCAGCAGTGTGGTGGTTAACTGCTGGTAGGCAATTAACTAACACCACCTGGCTGATTGCAGGGGGTAGAAAAAGCCTGCCTTTGAGACAGGAAGTGAGACTCCTTAGCTCACACCTGAGCTGAACTAGGAGACAGAGCAGAGATTCCTTAGTCCACAACTGGTCTGAACCAAGGAAGGACAGATGTCTTGAGCGACAAGCTGACCACAAGACAAAGGGGACAAGATTCTAAACTTGGAGCCTGACATTTCCTGTGCACACAAAGGTGCGGTTCCAAGAGAGCAGAGAAGCTTCCCATACAGCAGCCCAGCTAACAGATAAGACTTTTTTGTGTAAGACTATTGTCTATGTGTATTGATAAATGTCTCCATGATTTGGGGCTGGTAAATAGCTTAGCTAACCAACCCAGTCAGAGAGGGCTGAGCTACATGTGTAGATAGTCTCCAAAGCAGAGATAGGTTTTTTTGTTTGGCTTATTCTCTTATGTTGATTTTTGCTGTGTTTAAAGCGACAGGCACAATAAAGCCTTGTTTTAATTTCACCGTAAAACAGTCTCCATTGTGTACCTCTGCACATGTCCTCCTACAATGACCCTTATAACTCTTACGTAATACATCCTGTCGATGAATTGTTGGGAAGAGTAATTTGTTGTGTGGTGTTGAATTTATTCCTCTCAATCTATAACTTTCTGATATGTATGACTAGAGCTATTTAAATGGCCGTTTAAATCAACGAGGAAAAAAAGCCTATTTAATCTTAATGTAGCAAATTTCACACGGCTTTTAAACTTAATTATGGTTTGTTTAATTATACTTTGCTTATGCTTTGGTGGTCTGTTTTTTTTTCTTTTTGTTTTTGTTTTGTTCCTAGCACAGTGGGAACTACTTGAATGGTCTTTGAGAATTTTAGGTCTGGCTGTGATAATTATACCACAGTTTACATTGAGATTTAAAATACAAATTGGATAGTTATTCCTTCCTGTTGGAAAGCAGCTGTTTTTCTGTGCTATTCCATCAGCAACCTTCAGACATGCAAAACAAACAAACAAACAAAACTCATGTGATTTGTGGATTTAAAGTTTTTATTTCAGTTGACATTGCACTTTATTTTACACCACCAAGCTAATAATTTTATTTTGAAAACAGACTAATGTATATGTTTTCCATTGACACGCCCACTTTCTATCAAACAATTCTATTTAAAATCACTGAATATTACAACACTGTATGCCAGTCACAGGGAGTATCCACAGTATAAGAAGTTACTTGCAGTATGTCAGATAAACCTTCAGGCACGCAGCTGGACTGAGTTTACCTTTACCAAGTTAATTTTAAAGACATGACCAGTCACATTATGAACTACTGAAGAAAATTAAATGTTTTAGCGTTTAAGGACCAAGACATTCAATATCCTACATTTGATTTTTTTTGTTTGTTTGTTTTTTTAATTGGTTCTGTAGTATTAGATAATACTGCATTTAAATTAAAAACTCAATGCTATATAAATTGGTTTTAAAGCACCTTTGATTTCTATAGCAGGTTTTAGCACACCTCCCCAGCAGTGCAAGATCTTTGCAACACTTTCCTGTTTGTGATAATTTGTTGACAATATGCCCACAGTTTGAGCTGTAAACGGTAACAATTGGCACTGTAACAATTGGAACATGCATTAGCATGTGGAATTAATTACCCATGGAGACTGTGATGGCAGATACAATAGATTTGTTCAAAAAAGGTTGGGCATCTTTTTAGAAAGGAAAGGTATACAGGGATATACCAAATAAGTAAACATGGGATGAATGCTGATCCAAGGAGTAATCTGATTGCCAATTCTTTGAGTTGGGAAGGAATTTATTTTTCCCTAGAGATATCATTGGATGATATGTTACTGGGGTTTTTTTGTTTGCCTTCCTCTGGATCAATATACTGTGAGTACAGATATAGGATAAAGTATCTGTCTAAATTTCGCATAGGTTGAACTTGATGGACGCATGTCTTTTTCAACCTCATCTACTATGTAACTATGTAGTTTCAGTGTATATAGAATAAGGCCCTCAAAAATACACGCACACGCACACGCACACACACGCATTCCGGGACCATTTAACACGTCAGGTCATAAATCGCATACTGCACAGGGGGGAGGGATAGCCTTCACCATCAGATGCTTTGTTTCAAAAAAGTTTTGTTGGCTGAATCAATTGCAACATCGCCCGAAGAAGAGATCATTGTATCTCGAAAGCTCGCACAAATAAAAGCATTTTGTTAGCCACAGAATGGTATCGACTTTCTGTTTTTGATTATTAAGTTCGGCTAACACAGTGTAGAGGTATCTGTACCATCTATCTACCAGCCAAAAGGTTAAAGATCGCTATCATTATACATTTTCTGAAAAATTATTTCAGACTGGTCCCCGAATCATTGCAACCTTGGAACCAAAGCCACATGTTTTTACTTTTCCTTTATGGATGTCAGGGCAAGTCCCTGACAATAGCAGTAAGAATATATATCCTGGTATGTTATTGTGGCCCTTTGTTGTAAGGTCTAAACATTTTTAAACCCTTTTATCTCGCTGCTAAAGGTGATTGATGCAGAATTTAGGGCCAGTGGCCGCTGCGGCGTGCATGCCACACAGCACAGCCCTCTATGTGGCAGGCCCCATTGGCTGTGTTGGCGCGCAAAGCGCTGTGGCGCGTACGGTGGCAGGAAAGGCGAGAATTTTGTCGTGCCGCGATGCGTTCACATGGTCGACGCGCACCAATAGAAGGGCAGATATGCCCCGTCATGGCCGCACTCCCCTACAGACCGCCGATTGCGTCTTTAAACTGTGCATGCGCCGCCAGGTGTGCGTGCTGCAGGTGTGATTGGGGCCGTAGCCTTAGTGCAACGGGTTGCTAAGCAATCTCGCAGCAAAGGGGTTCAACTAAAGAACTAATAAACTGTTTCCAAAGCAGATACTTTGCCAAGTGCTTTAATTGTGTAGCTTCTTCGTCAAATGTTTCTGTGGGGGGATGCACTTTTTTTAAGGGTTACTCGCTCCTCTTTCACCCGGCATGCAGAGGCAGAACTGGAGCGGGGCAGGTTGTTTATTTTTATTGCTTTCTTCTTTTGTAAATTCTATTAATATATTTCATTAAAAAAAACAATGTCCTCAGTTAAAAGGTATAGTTTTTGGTGACGCTGAAACAGTAGGACAGCTTATGAGCAAATACGTTGTTACTGTGAGGGGTGTATTTGCCTCTATTGGTCCTTACATCACAAAGCTGTTATGTAAGAGAAACTGAGTGAACTATTTCCCATGGGAAAGGGATACAGAAACATTCTGTGTATGTCATCATTAAAATCCGCAGCAACACAACACATGACCCAATGCTCAGTTCTCTTTCAGACAGGTAACATGCAAGCTATAATATGTGCTTTTAGCTGTTTTAAAGTTATAATTGTTCATACCTTTTTATAGGTTTGATTAGCTCCAGGTCAAATGAACATCTTTCTGTTTTTTGCATTGTATATTTCATATTTTAGAGGGAATAGAGTGGCAATTCTTAGGCTGGGGCCATAGAGGGGGTAGCAGGGCTGAGGCTCGCCTGCTGAAATCTGCGCAATTTCATGCCCATGCAGGCGAGCCAGCGGGCGCGATCGAAGGCGGGGGGAGACTGAGGGAGGCGGGGTAGTGACATCGCTGGGCCAATTGCCCGCGACGCGTCAACGTCACAGCGCCGACGTCACGGCGCCTGACGTTGACGCTGCTCCGCACTGATTGGATGTTTTCAGCCGACAGCGCTATGAAAAACAGCTTGGCTGACGGCTGAAAAATCCAGCGCCTCAGCACGCCTGCGGACGCTCGCGTGAGCCCCTTCTCAAGGCATCCTCATTGAGGATGCAGGGGCTCAGCGTGGAGCGTCCGCACGGCTCAGCACGGCCTGTCCGTCTGTGGACTCGGCCTTAGTCTTCTATGAATCTAAACATTCTGCATTGTATAATGATACCAAAGTATCCAACATCACAAAGCTCCTTTTGCTATATAAACATAACGGATTAACTCTTGCCTTACATATTTTTTGTGTTACTTGTTATCTCGCCTAGTTGGGCTATTAATTATAAGCAACGAGGGAGGCCTCCATGGGATTCCGTCTTTTCAGCTTGCAATGTTATAATTTGGAGGCACGCCTACGCTATTTTAGTTACTCTTCTTTGAAGCAATTCTATTTAATGTCCTTCTGGAGATATGCCCTACAGAACAGAACACTACCTTACTTGCCTTTTTACATTGGTTTTGGTACCTTTTTTTTTACTCCTTCTAAAATAAAAAAAATAACAAAAAAGGTGTGTGTGTGTGTGTGTGTGTGTACATGCATATATATTCGCCCACACACACCACTATAGAATCTAAGAATTTACTTATCCCTTGAAAATGCCACCCACTGATTACTAAACCCTCACCTTGTCATATGGTGACAGAATTTCAATCTTCTGTTGACTTGGTGAACATAAATTGGGAATATGAGCTTATTGGTACACTATAAGACATGTTTCTATAGCACACAAACCTGCAGAACACACAGCCTTTCATTCACATAATTGTATCTCTCAGTGCAGCAGAAGAGGACCAAAGATGCAACGTGCTGTGAGGAAGATCATGTGACAAGGCAATCATTAGAGACAATTGGTGCACTGCTCAAGAGAGGGTAGGGCTCAAAGGGGTGTGCCAGAGCCTGTTTCAGAAGAGGAAGGGGATGTGACTTTGCTATAGAAAAAAGGGCTTGTTACATTATAATACATTACAATTGTCATTCAGAGTTGTTTAAAAAATGGTGGGAGTATTTTCTCAGTACAGAACTGATGTATTAAAAAACAAACAAACATGCAGGATATTGTTTGGTCTGCAGCTTTAAATCAACATGACAAGCAAACCGATATATCCATTTTTTGTTTTTTTACCACATATCACAAGTTGTCACATTTTGCTTTTCATCCCTCAATTTCAGCTATAAATACTAAATCCTTTCTCGTTAAGTTATTTGATCGTCTTTCTGCCAAGGGTTGGAGTATATTTTTATTTTCTGTTTTGTATTAGAACTATTTCTTTCTGTAAGATCAAAATATTACTTATGGAAATTAAGATGATGCCCTCTCCCCCCAAAAAAACCCTTTGGTATGTGTACACAAACTGAGTGAATTGCAGGAATGTTTTGGCACAATAAATTGAAATTCTAGCCAGAAAAACAACTTGTCAGTTGTGACTAGTGTACTCTTCTTCCCACCCCCCCCCCCTTTTTTCCCTTCAGCTCTGAATAAGGTATTTACTTTTTTGATCTATCCTTCAACATAAATGTTACCTTTTTCTATAGGGGCTATTAGTCGAAGCCCTCTGTCACATTCCCTACTAGAATCTGCTCAATCGTTGCATGGGGTGCAAAGCTGGGAGTTATGCATGTTGACTTTCCCTCATTATGTTTGTGAGTGGTATGCTTCTGTAATATTTTAGCACTTCTAGGGCTATAAATATGAGAACATATTACACAACACAGGGCTTAATAATTCCGTTTTATATTCAATAAACACATGGAAATAAACTCGTCCTGCAAGCACTAGTCACATGACCTATTTGAAAATGAACATTGTGAACTTTAGGTTTTTTTTTTTATATTGCTCAGCTGTGTAAATACTGTACTTGTTCTTCTCGAGCAGCGTGCTGGGGAATCCCTGGTGTGCTGTGACCCTCTGCCAAGGGTGCCGCGGCCCTAAGGTAAAAACTCAGCTGGCCGCTCAGCGGGTGCGTCCTGCACTGCCTGGAGACGTAGAGGCTGCGATCCGCCTCTCTTTAACCTGACAGAGGAGAGAGGCCTTTTTATCGTGTGTGTGTGTGTGTGTGTGTGTGTGTGTGTGTGTGTGTGTGTGTGTGTGTGTGTGTGTGTTTTGGAGAAAGTGGCAATCATTGTTTTCAGACGCTGAAAGGTCGGAACAATATTATTCAGATTTTTTTCTCCCCACCCTCTAGCAGTAATCCCCCTAATTTAAACAATTGCTTACACAATTTTTCACACCTCAGACATGCATCTAACGAGTTTGTTGGGTTCTCAATGGAATTCTGTCCTTCCCACAGAAGCGACTGTTCTTAAAATGACTCATTGTTTTATTTTGTGCATTATTAATGAAGCACCCACGTGTTTTCTGAGACCCAACAATACCTTCTAATGTAAATGTAACCTCTTATGTCATGGACAGTATTTCATTTTTATCCTCCTCAAACCAGCTACTGTGAAAAAAACAACAGCAAAAAAACAATGCAGCGTACAACTACTGGCCTCTAAGCAGAGACCCCCTTGCATTTTGTCTGCTGACTTCCATTTCTCTTCCTGATTCCCTAAAACTAGCTCCTATATCTTAACATGAATAAAGATATCTGTACTGTGGCAATGGCCTTTAGTAGGGGTTGCAGTAGAGCTGTACCACCAGGAAATGAACGATCTTTTTGGTATAAATGTCACTGGGGGCCGCACATTTTATCATAGACTTTAGTACAAAACAGCAAACAGTATGTCTCTGTCTTCTGGTGTGCACCTCTCTTTCTCTCACGCTGAGGAGCCCGCACAAAGTATTTATACAGCTGCTCATCTGCTTAGCTGATGCCCAGCCCTGTTGTTTTTTGTTTATTTTTTGTACTCTGCAGTCTCACAGGGCGTCTGTACATCACCCAACTAGGACAATCCAGGCCTAGTCAGCACGTAGTATGCGCTGCAAAGCCTAATTTAAATGACATGGCAGACTTGCTGTAGCCTATAGGGGATGTTTTTGTTATACACTTATGATGCAGTGTTGGAAGAGTATAGCAATGTTCAGCACACCTTGTTCTAGCTCTCACCTGGAGAGCAGCATTTTCCCACTCCACTTTCTATTTATTTATTTATTTATTTTTTACATCACTTTTGTCCAAAGAACACGGTGCAGCCTATAAATGAATAACTGCAACAAAGCCTTTGGTTCACAGTGCTAACATGCCTTTTGTTTCAGTAAGTGACCGAAATGTTGACATGCCCAAGCCTTTGAAATGACTGCATTCTGTATTTGTGGTAAGAATCTAATACTCTTCAGACTTCTGTGCCTGTATTTACATAGCAGTGCAATTCCACACACAGCCTTCCGATATTGGCGGTTGTCTTAGGAAATGACACTGCCTAATAAATACGGCCCTTGGAGTTTCATTAATGAAGGCGATAACTGCTTCCAGCAGCGGCACTATTGAAACTACATGTATTTATTTATAAAATGTTTTACCAGGAAGTAATACATTGAGAGTTATCTCTCGTTTTCAAGTATGTCCTGGGCACATAAGGGTTTGCTTCATTAGTGGATTTAAAAGAAAAATGTAACTTTGCAACCACACTAGATTTTGAACCCCACACGTGTGCTGAGAGATTTGTTTTATGTTAGAACCACAGTGACAGAATCTTGCATGAGAAACCTGTTCTAACACGGTGATTTTGTTACGCTGGGTGATATTCGGAGAGGGGCTGCTCAGTTTAGGACTTGATTTGATTCTGAAGCAAACAAATAAAATAATATTATTCATTAAGCGCAAACCGTTCACATTTGAAAGTAATCTGCATTCTTATTGCGCTGCTATTCGTTAACAAAGATGGACAAACACACAGACTGTTCCATAGCCTCAACAGGCTGTTTGCAATTTCTATGGTTGCCAATGTAATGACCACTACAGAAGTCTGTATTGGTAGTGTTGGCCTTTGTTGTCAACAGCATGCTGTCTCTTTTTTGAACATTACAGATTTTCAGTGCCCTAGTACACGGCAATTATTGATACATATATGATGTGGATGCTTTTGTCTTACAGAATGGAAGCTAATAATTGATTTTAGTAGGGATTTCCAATTAACTTGGGTTACTTGTTTTATACTGTTTCTCAACCATAGTTATTCGTCATTTTCCCGCGCGTACTTGGGGTACTTGTTTTATACTGTTTCTCAACCATAGTTATTCGTCATTTTCCGTCGCGTTTGTTGCAAATCTTCAAATCTTTTATCACACTACTGCGATCTTCTAAGATCTTAAGCCGATCTTGGATGGGAATTTGGCAAAATAAGGAGGAGTTATTGACCTGTATTTCAGTGTTGGGGCTGCGAACTCGAACCCCTGCTAACAATTCTTTAATCTAATCAGCCTTTATATAGTTGAGCAATAGTTTATTTTATTTTGAAGTAGGGAAACGACTTAAAGATGTGTAAGCAAATTACTTTTAAGTATCCAAGATGTTAAGCTGAACATGTAGTTGTCTAAAAAAAGAGTTTTGGTTGATGTGTAGCTTGTAAGAGTTGATGGTTTTCTCCACCACCGAGAAGCAGCAAGTATATCTGGCTCTGAAGCAGTGAAGTGATCATACTTGGTGCATATTCTTTCAAATCTGATTTTTATTTATTTTCCTTTACATTTTTGCTTATGCTGCTCTTTCTGCTATTCCATGGCGCTGTGCTTGCAATATTTTATGTAAGCTGATTGAGCAGGTTATGCAAGTCACTTCACATTTATTCACTTTGCCCTATTTTTCGGTCCAGGCTTTCATGATACACTGGTATCTTCACCAATAACGGTCTGTTCCAGGAAAAATAAAATGGCGGTTTAAATCTCCATCTCCGTGGGCCAATAGGAAGCGGCAAAATCATCCGTTGCGGCTTCCTATTTACTGGCCATTGAAATCCCAGGTGCAAAGCCAGGAAGTGATACCCGTACCTTTACCACGAAGTACTTCAGGAACGGGCGGGGGCCCTGGAACTGAAAAATGGCGTGATTCAGATCTGGAAGACCCTGGATCCCAACCTATAAAAATGGGGGCATAAGGAATTTAAAATGGAGGGATTGTTGAGGGACTTAATTTACAACTACATTTCCCAGGACGTTCGGCGTGGTACAAGAGGGGAAGGAGGCATTTGTTGTGACCTTACTGAATTTTCTCTAAAAAAAAACAAAAAGCATTTTAGTGGCTTATGTGGCTGTCCCTTTTAAGCCACGTTGTTCTTCAGAGTGGAATAGGATACTGCATTTCTTTTTAACAGCTGATTAGGTACCATTTAATTTTAAATAGAATATAAAGATGGTGCAACTGGTATTTTGTAGTAAGTGCTGTGCTATTTATGTAATGGAAGGTTATCCACAGCACTAAATAAATGACTTGCACACAGATGTACTGAGAAATTCTCAGTGTAAGGATACATCAAAAGAACGCATTACAAATAAACGATATTCATGGTCATGCTGAAAAGACAGTGTCCCCACGACCCCGTTCTAATCTCTGATAGTGCTCGAAATATTCAGAGCATGAATTCCAGGACAACTACGATAGCATGGGAAAACAAAATATCCAATAAAGGAGGGCCCCAAACTTTCAGCATCACCGCAAGCATCCATCTACTGTGGGTCCAGGAACATGGAGCCAGACAGACGTTCCAGGCGATGCAGAAAGAATTTGCTACGGATGCAGTGGATTACTTGTTTCAGTACTTTGAGTGGCTGGGATTGAGTATCCGTTTATTTTCCCTTGGATGAGCCAGAAGTCTTTTTTTTTTTTAATCTTGTATCATGTCCCCATTTTCCACTTTTTGGGCTCAGATTAGAGCGGGGTTGGTGGGACACTGTAATTTTAGCATGACCATGAATATTGTTAATTTGTAATGCATTCTTTTGGTGTGTCCTTACACTGTTCTCAATTAGGGACTTTTTCTCAGTACATTTCTTTAGAGTGCTGTGGGCAACTTTCCATTCTATAACTTTTTTGAGAATCAGAGGAGATGCTCTTTCTCCGGTGCACCGTTTCTATGTAAGCGAGTAGTTTTTCTAGTACTGTCTGATCCTATACATTTTGTGTGCTATTTATCTAGTCTGTTCCATTATAGGATTCACAAAAACAGTAGGTTGTCCCTCTGTTGCATTCCTATCATTAATGTCTGTCTTTTTTTCTTTCAATCTTTTAAATAAGGTAATTGAATTTGTATACCTTTAATTATTTAAAGTTTGCTGTAAAGTGCTGTTTCCTCTTATTGATTTTTAGATGTAGATTTTTTTCTTCCAGAGCTGGTCAGTACGAATGGTTATCCGAAACCATCTTATTAATTTCATGGTTATATTACCGGTGACTAAAGAATTACAGCTAATTGATATGAAAATGACTCATCTCATAGCAATATGACCTGTGCTGTCATTCACGGGAGCTGTCTGTGCTAACTGTTCTGTGATGTATTCATCAGTTGTGCGTGTTAACTACTGCAGTTGTGTATTGTATATGCAGATATTGCTGTAGGTACACAACGGTGCTGTTGTATGAAAGGGTTTTTGCATGAACATCAAAAAGCACAGCAGGCATTTGCCACTCAACTAGCAACAAATAAATCGTATTGATTGTTGCTGTATTTCTGAATACCTCAAGTGTTTAGTATAGGAATCACTATATACGGAAATGATACGTTTCTGAAAAGTTGTCCATAAAAGAAAATTCCATATACCAAACCAAATGTTCCCATTGACTTCCTTTTATATAACTGGAGATGCGTTCCTATGGCAAAAAAATCACCCCCAAGACATCATAAAATCAAGCTCAAGAATCCAGCAAACCTTTCTTTTATGCACATAATTATTGGGAAATCAATAATTAACTGTATTATAAAATATTAATAATAATTGTCAAAATAAGAATCGCAAAGACAAAAGTTTAGTATGAAAGGTGCCTGTAGAAGACCTAGAGCGGTATGAACTGCGCTAGGACAAATGACAGACTGTGCATTGTACGATCACCCTCCCCCAACCGTATAGTTTGGAGATTCAAGATCCTGTAAATGTGTATTTAACGTTTTGTGTAGCAAATGTCTTCCCCAATTGAATTCTGTATATCAAAGGATGCGTGTATTGGTGTTTTCTGAAGGTGCCAGAGCAGTTTACATGTATATTAACCCTCAAAGAATGGGCAATGCCTTGCTGCGTAGTACATTAAGTTACAAACAGGACGTCTATTCCTAGTTTTGAGGTTTGCACAACTGGCCACTTGCTTCACTTCAGCTTTTCTAAAGGTTAAAATAATCAGTTAGGAAATGTTTCATGGGGTAAACTTTGAATAATGTGGAAGTAGGGATGATTATTGATTGATGTCCTTTTCTTCTCCGATAACTTGATGTGGCTGGATGTAACTTTGCACTTCGCATAAGTATAGAAGACAACACTTGGCTAGAATATAGGAAACCCATTCCTGACAGGTTGATCTGCATGGTAGACTCCAAAGGCGAGTAAAGGAACTTTATGACTTCCCAGTTATGAATGGTTAAACGGAGACCGTACAATGGTTTTGCCATAGGCCGCATTCAGTGGTGGAGACTTGGGCAGGAATTGAACCGTGCGTCTGTATGTTTTCATGTCAACTATTCACTAAACTGTGTTTTTTTTCCCCAAAACCGCATCATTACAAAAAATGTAGTAAAGAAGTAGCTGCTACAAAGTTTTGAGTTCCCCTCCACAAGCTTTCTGCCCGTAAACAGAAAAGGGCAGGGGCGCAGAATCTTGGTGATTTTACATTTTCACTGTTGCCATTGCTGACAGTTTGTGTTTCCATTAGGAACCATTTGAAGACTGTTTTGCAAATGGAGAAGAAGGTACTCCAACTGGCGATGCCACTACCAATCACGCCGCTGAAAGCCAAGGCGTGGTGAAGTTCGGCTGGATTAAAGGTGTATTGGTGAGTAACTTTGTGCTTGGTTTCCATTGAGTATTCTAATGGGTGCTGTACCAGCTGAAGAAACGGATAATTGCTGTCTAATGTCAGACATGGAACACCTTTTTATTTAACTGCAGTTTCCAGGATTGTTTTATGTAATTTAAACTCGTGCACATCTTGTTCTCATTATATTAAATAAGCTTTCTGTATTTGCAGTGCGATTCCCTGCTGACTTTCTATTTATGGTAAACTTCTTTGCAATTGCTTGTTCATGTAGAGCGAGCGGTGTTAACCAGTGGTCACGTTTTGTTAAATTGGTGGTGCGGCGCCTGAATAAAAAATAAATACAATGAAATGTCTTGGGCCAAAGCTTTCAACTGTGTTTATGTATGTATACCTTTATTTATAGAGTGCCATCCATGTGCATAGCGCTTTACGACAGTTGTACATGTGACGCAATAGGAATGATTTATTTATAATATGTTTTACCAGGAAGTAATACAGTGAGAGTTACCTCTCGTTTTCAAGTATGTCCTGGGCACAGAGTTATAATGACAAATACATGGTGACAATGAGTGAAAAGGGTTAAACAGTACATTATATACAAGACATTGTATGCACAGTTAACGATAATACATATTATAGGCTCATATAACAGTTACAGACAAGATTAAAATGTGAGACAGCTATAGTTTTGAAAGAACTTAGACTGGTGGCGGCTGTGAGAGTCTCCGGTAGACTGTTCCAGTTGCGGTGTGCACGGTAAGAGAAGGGGGAGCGACCAGATACTTTGCTGAACAGTCTTTTGGAGACAGATCTCAGATAAGTGCTGCATGTGGTAGGGGTGAGGATCTTGTTCAGATAGTGAATAAGCGCTTCGTACAGAAAAGTAACATTAGGAAAAGTAGTCCCTGTCCCGACCGAGTTTACAGTCCAAGTGGTTGAACTTGGCGACAGTAGGGGGGGGATTGAGAAGTCTGCCTGAGGTCATGGTAAATGCATATGAGATGTTAGAATCTGCCAACGGAGCGTCCCAAAATGATTTACACTATACTATGCAAAATTGAATGGGAAACTTTCTAGAATTAAACTAAAAAAATATAGACATATATGCCAAAAAGCAGTGGTAATTTGAGTGTAACGGTTGCAGGCCCCCACCCAATCTCATATTGGCCCCTGTGGGTGTAATCTGCTCCCAATTACATGTAAGTGTGTTGTGGTGCACCTGCAGGCAACAGGACTCCTGAGTCTCCCGCTGGTTGGTAATGGGGAATATCACCATGACAGGCGTCTGAGGTAGATTCTGAGTCCTACTCACATTTGGTACAGCGCCTCCACCCCATCAGGATCCCTACGGCAGCAGGGGGAAGTATCTGATGGGGTACTCCTTCTTGGTGCATCCTTCTGCTGAATAACTCCACACTCACACAGAAGGGATCTTTTGAACCAGGGCATCTTTAATGTCATCTCCTCTGGCAGACTGCCCCTCATCGCAGGCGACACTTAGCCGCTCATTTCGTTGAGGTACTCCATGCAGAAGGTTCCTCCTCTCTTAATTGAGTTGTTCTCCACCTCTCCCCTAAGGGAGACCACCACCTGTGCCATGTCCCTGGACACAGTGTGTAATCAGCTTGCACGTGACTCTAACAGACTTGAACTGCTGCAGACACTTCACTTAGGAACATAAGAACAGACTGAACCACTAACTTTAGGCAGTTCTGTGTCTTATATAGACTCCAGAAAGAGACCCACCTCTGTGTCACTAACAGTGGACACAAAGTATGCTGTCACTTCCTTTGCTACATATGACACTTCACCAGTGTTTGAGGGCAAACCTCCATGATTGTTACTGGCAACCCTGCCTACTTACCAGGATTACTGCCAGCATGAGAGAGATCTGTACACCAATTTTACACATGGCTACATGAGTTTAATTAAAAAAATAGTAATACACCATATCCTCAGCAACAACACACTGGCAACCACTGGTGTTACTGCCTAGTACATTATGCTAAATAAACCCCCAAGGCTTCTAGGCCCATAATTACTACTTTTTTGGGGGTGATGGGGGGGCTGTCAATATATTTGTCGTACAATATTTATCTTCTAAATTAAACCTCAAAATATCTTGGCATTGACATTTAAAAAAGCAGCTTTGAATGTTTAACAATTCAAAAGTCCTAGTATATTACAATTTTTTTTAAACTAAAAACATAACCTATTGTTGTTGGCACTTAAATGATTGTGTGACTGATCATTTCTATGGTGCCTTCACTGATGTTTTCCAGTTGCTATGCCTGAAAAGCACGCCCTCTTTACAGAATAACATAAAGCCTGGAGTGAATAGGACTGCCAGGTCATAACCTAATCATTGTTCAGGTCAGGAGTGGCGATGATAGCGCTGTCAGACAATAAACACTATACATTAAAAATACAAAGGGAATGGTGTGAGCTGTATAATGCTCAAAAAAATTATCCTTTGCAGCATTGTCCATTTGTGGATCAACATTTTACAAGGTTCTGGAAATCGCTATTCCCAAAAAGCCAGAATAGCCATGCACATACAGTACATGTTTTTTGTTGTTACCAAACAAATTTTTTTCTTCAAAATTCTGATGGCCTGTTTAACTCGTGCTAGATCAGAAATAGGAGGTAATGTGTAAAAGGGTGTTTTTTTTTGTTGCCTTTTTGTAGTAATATTTTCCTCTTCTCTCCTGCCCCTTCTCCAGGTACGATGCATGTTAAATATATGGGGTGTGATGCTCTTCATCAGATTGTCATGGATTGTGGGCCAAGCTGGCATCGGTAGGTTTCCACGTCTGCACTTTTTTCTCTGCAAGCTTCAACTAATTATCTCCTGCACTGACGGGGACGCATGGTTCTGTTGGCAGATCTAGCAAAGACACTTGACTGAGAGTATGGTATGATCGTGTCAAGAGTTGCTAGGGCAGAGCCAAATTTACCAAGTGGCTATCTGCCCTTGTGTAGAATATACTTCTGAAATTCCAGACAAGCTAGAGAAATTTAAAAGTAATTTTCACCACAGTGCCAAGGAGGGAAGCTTTGATGTGTTTCTTGGAGCTCAGAGAACAGACTTTGTCATTTCTGTTTGGAGCACACTGAACGTTGCCTCCTGATAGCTACTCAGCCCACATTCTGCTGATAGTCTGGCTAAATGTGAAAGATAAGTAGCTTGTTACTTGTTAAAAGCCCGATTGAACAATTAGATGAATATCCAAACTGAGACATCACATTCAGTGTTGCTAGTTAGAAAAGAAGAAAATATTTTGTTTTGCATTGATTTATCCCAGTTTCAAACATCTCAAAATACTGCTAGTCGCAGTGGTTGTCAAAACTACAACCACTTAAGCGGTTAAAAAGAAAAGAAAAATAATGAAATTAAATAAGTACTTGAGATTCCCCTACATGGTAATGTTTGTTTTCTTTCTGCTACAATATCATCGTATCCTCGCCAAGATTATTAGATTTCACTGCAGCAATCTTACTTAAATTAGGTAAGAGAGTGGCACAAACAGCATAGATTTAATATTTGGGGCCTAAATTGGCAACATTATTAGACATGGCCTAAATTATGAAACCAAGCTTTAAAAGCAGTGAATGTAAAGTATGGGAGATTTGTTTTCACTGTAATAGAAATCCAGTGTGTGCTGTTCCTTTACCGGGTGAAGATCATCTAAATAATGTTGCATTTTCTCCAATGTGGAGGTGCCTGAATGCCTATAAATCTCTTAGGCTGGGGCCATGGTCCTGCAGACCGTGCGGAGGCGTCCGCACGCTGAGTGAACAGACTGCCTTAAGGCAGTGTTCACGTCCATGCCGCGTGCGGAAGCGGGAGGGGGCGCGTGTTGCGCAAGACATCAGTTCAAACTGATTTCTTGGCGCGACAGGCATGTCACGCGAGCGGTTCGCCCAAAGAGGGCGACCCAGCTCCGTGACATCACTGGAACACCCCTAGACACGCCCACGAACGGCGCGCGTACGATGGCGGAAAAAAGCACCCGCTTCAAGCGGGTGACGTCATGCCCGCGCACGCCTCCGCGCGGGCGAAGGCACTATGGACCTGGCCTTAACATGTCCACATGCTGGGTGTGTGGTGGCAAGAGCCGCCCAGCGCACAAAATAGCTTCCTTTTAGAATGAGCTTTCACAGGAGTAGATGATTTTTTTTTTTTTTTTGGCTTTCAAAATTTGTGTTAAAAAATAATAAAAAAATAACTAGGTCAATAAATAGTAGTGATGCGTTTAATAATTTAGAGCATGATTAAATTGCTATTCGTGACTCTGTACCCAAGACTGAATGTGAACTATTGTAATCCTTTTATGATCTACACACCTAGGTTACTATTTCAGATATGTTGTTAATGGCCCACTAAATTACTTTTGTTGGTCTCCTTTGTCTTCTAACAGGTTTAACTGTTGTAGTCATTTCAATGGCCACCGTGGTGACTACGATCACTGGATTGTCTACATCTGCCATCGCCACCAACGGGTTTGTGAGAGGAGGTAAATCTCTTTGTACGCTACGGAAATATCTGACTGAAATTGCAGCTGGATGATTGCTTTGCTGTATCTCAAACGCGCTTATTTGTTACCTTCCTCGTATTTAATTTGATTATTACTGGGAATAGCAACAAAGCCATTCATTGTATTTGCTTTTTTTTACACTGCTGTTTATTGCCAGTAAATACCATTATCTAGCAATGGGCTGTTAGAAACAGTTGGAGGTAAATTATTTTATGGAGCCCATTTCTCTGACTGGGGTGTACAAGTTTTATTTTAAACATCCAAGCTATTCAACCCTATAAAAATAAAACTACTGCATGTTGGATGTTAGGAGTTACACATAATAGGTCTAATGTTTCGGGATTTACCGGCTGTGCACGTTTGCATACCGTTGCATCTTCTTGCAATAAGGAACCTACTATGGAGCCTATTTGATAAATGCCAAGATGTCTTCCAATTCCTGAAAAATTAGAGAGTGTTTTTGGTATTTCGTGTTTGTTTTTTCTTTATCATAGACACATTCTCCTCCCTTCTAGCAGATGCCCAGGCTTCACTAACACATTATACATATAGAGGAGGGCACGTGCCAGAACTGGAATGTAGGTTCTGATGCTCTGGGAGGGCCTAATTATGCTCCCTATAGACTCTTCCAGATCTGGGCAGGGAGCATGTTACAATAAACCATTTATTAGTGCTTTGAACTTTTCAATCGTTTCCTCTCTTACTCCCCCGGTAAACCAAGGACGCTCACATATTGAATTCACATTATTGTACTGTGCTACTGTGTAGGCATTTAAAAAAAAAAAACATTTTTCCTTTTCTTTCAAAACCGCAACTCGCTGCTCTGTAACACTGTTCAAAGCATTCTACAGCAGGTTTCCTTCCATTTATTTCGGCTGTAACACAACTTTAAAAATATTTTTTTTTACTTTTAAGAAGTGTTTGGAAAAAATGCTTCTGTTTTCCCCTACCATAGTAGCTCTGTGCCTATTGATTTAAATAACTCGACTTTTAAATCCATCAGAGAAACGACGAACTAAAAGTTTGCAATCTCTGCTTTCCTACAATGTTTTTTTTCTTTTTAATTATTTATTTTGTTCCTTGTTTGCTACAGTTGACATTAAACAAAATTGAAGGTCAGACTGGCAATCGCCGCACCTTAATCTTGAGTATTCTATAATTGACATGGCACGAGAATAAATGTTGCCCCTTTTGCTGACCGGCGACTGCAACGCTATTTTCCAAATGATTATTCATCAATTTCTCCTCAGGGTTTCAGCTTTGAAATGATCTCTGCCAAATAATATCTTGTCATTTTAGTGCTGTCAACCAGTTTACAGAATTTCATGTTGGAGGCAAGCCTCCCTCTCATACATTATATATGTGCATCTCAAGAATAGCTCTCTACAGCATCATTTAGCACTTCCTGCATTTTATAAAAATCACTTAGCTCAAAGTAAGGCATATGACACTGCTTTGTCTTCTGTCTCTATGTATTGCATGGGCAGTTATAATTCACTTAAGCTAGTAATAGTAACCTGAGTGGGTGCTTGGTGCAGATGCAGTGAGGGTTATTGCTCCCGCTTGTGTGTTTATAGAAGGCTATTCTATGACACTGGTTCCAAGTTCCATTCCTCAAGGACCACAAACCGTGCAGGTCTCATTAGCACAGGTGGCCCAACCATTTTGACTGAACCACCTTTGCTCAAGCAGGTATCCTTAAAACCTGACCTGTTGGCGGTCCTTGAGGGCTGGACTTGGGAACCTCTGTTCTATGTAATTCTGCGTTTTCAGTAGGTAAAGTAAAGCTTGCTACTGTACATCTTCTGCGCAAACCATGTTTGCGCAACAGTTGAGGGATTGGAAAATATGGGAAGTATTGATTTTTATATGGTACAGAGGTATCTCAAAATATTATATATAATGCTGCAAAGGCTAAAGGAGACTTGAATTTTGATCTCTGGTTTACAACCAAGCCTTGGCCACTTATCAGAGAGTAATATTGAAGACCTGCATTCTTTGCTCTTTTTTTTTCATTTTATTTCTTTTTACTTGACTCTGTTTTCAGAGGCACAGCCACACTACACTTATCAGAAGCTGTGATTTCTATTAAGTGCACAGAGTAGTGCAGGGCTGTCATCCACCAGTTGTATACATGTGCAGTGAAAGAAACATTGGATCCTCTTTATAACTGTTGGTGGAACAGTATAGATCTGAAATTAGGGTGGTTCAATTTTTTGTTGTAGCATTTTTTTGGCCGTGGGGAATCCGCAATTTAGATTCCTAGCTGTAGCCAATCACATTCATGAAGTTCACGGAAAGCTGCCAAATTAAGGGGAAAAAACACACTACGTTTAGTTTAGCAAGAGATGTATTTTAATTTCAAATAAGTTTTTAAGTAAGGACTGTGCTGCCTATGCTTACTGTTTGCGTCTGGAAGTGCTTGCCAATCAAAGTTCACATACATCATGTAAAGAACCAAGTAAAAAATCTTTTACATACAGTAGATCACACCTTTTCATTTTTGCCACCAGGGAGCATATAAGGAAAGCAAAGGATTGGTCCAATGTTATACAAACAAATAGTGGTCTTGGAGCCAGGTCTCCCACAGAGGACAATGTATTAAGGACAAGGACTTTTTATTGTTGTGCGGGTAGTCGGCAATGCTTTGGAGAAATAAGGGCACATTTATTGGTACACGTGTGTTCTGCATGTTAAATTTAACACACTTTGGTCCATGAACTGTACAGTTTTGGAGCCTCTTCATTGAGCGAGGGAAGCATTGACTTACAGCTCATTTTGGCACTGAAAGGGTGCTTCCCTTTCTACTGAACAGAAGAACAATGAAAGGGAATCAAAATGATTATATTTAACAACTAGACATGGAATGCAGTTTTTCTGTGTTTGTCAGGGCTGACATGTAACTGCGGGTGACCCTGCTGTGCTCGTCTGTTTTCGTCAATGTCTGTCACGCCATAACATTCAAAGTACATTTACGCCCCTAAATATTGTCCTTAATTTGTTTTATTCTTACTAAGGGCGCAGATTACATGCTGGAATAAAGGGGTATAATGGCTTTTGCAAATGTACTGCACATACTGTTCACGTTTCGTGACTGCCAGCTTTCTTGTACACTTTTTACTTTTAACAAACCCGGGATAATAAGTTTGGAGCCTGAAATATACTACTGTAATCAATCTCCAGTCATCTTCTATGACCCGAAATTAACGTTCTGGGAATTCCCATTCATAGTGTTGCAGTCTTCCTACTCTATGCAAGTTGTTTCCTTTGGAGAATTCCTCCTTCATTGTGAATTTATCCAGGAGCTTTCTGTTTTGAAGACATCATAACCCCAATTCTCCAAAATGTGTTGCAGTATAATTTCTCCCAGAACTTACTTTTCCTAAACAAATAATTGAACCAGGGAAAGCCTTATTCTCCTCTGGCACTTGTGAGCATTGGTAGCTGTTTAGAAAAATTCATATTAATAGAAAGTCACGATTTCTTACATTTGAGGCGACTGTGCAGACATCTGTGAAAACAAAATTACCTTCGTCCATAGATCCTATAATTAGAATTATTTAATGTCGTAAGATATCTTTGACGTACAAACTCCACATCTCTGCAGAAAGAAACACTGATATGTTCTGTATGAGTTGTGGGACATCTACTTTTGTAGCTGTGTAAAGCCAACCCCACACATCTTCTACTCACTAAAAGATGCTAATTAAATGTAAGTCCTGCTTTTTAAAACCCGTTAGTTTGGGAAGGAAATATATCTCTCTATTTCCTTTGTAAACCCGTACCACCGAAAAATATTGATTCCAAAGAGCGTAAACATTATTCTGCAAGTGTGAGTTTGTTTGCATTATTTGTTTCTTTTACACTCATACAACTTCGCATTTTTTTTTTTTTTAGGAGGTGCCTACTATTTAATTTCCAGAAGTTTGGGACCAGAATTTGGAGGTGCAATCGGGCTCATTTTTGCATTTGCGAATGCTGTAGCAGTCGCCATGTATGTAGTGGGCTTCGCCGAGACTGTGGTGGAGTTACTTAGGGTAAATACTTCAATTTATTTTATCCATCATCACACTCTGACATTAAAATTAGGATTGCTTTTGTTAATGTACAAAAGGCCTACAAATGTATTGCTGATTAAACACCTTTTATTATTGTGTGTTAATGCTATTGTGGTTGAAATTAAAGGTCTTTACTTTGGTTATTTATAATCTTGGGAGTCTCAGCTGGCTTGATCATTTTGTTTAGACCTTGCAGCTACTGTACATATAAAAGGAACACATTGTGGGTGCTATTCTAACAAGGTATTGGTGATACAGAATTCTATGTTTCTTGTGGCTCCTTGAGAACTAATTGATATAACCAGGTTTGCATCTCACTCGGCCACAAGTAATGGCAGAATATGGGGAGAGGATTCACAAAGATTTGATTAACAGCAGACGAGCTCTGATACCACTTAATCAGACATACGTAAATCCAGGAATTTGGCTTCTGCTTAACTGTGCTCTCCAGAACCTCACGCTTTCATCATTCAGAAGAACACTATGCTCATGCTCACATCTTCCCCATGCTATAGCTACCCATTAGTAAAGTTTTCCTGAATGCTTCTTTTAATGTGCACAAGACAGACATAAGCATAATGGAAAAAGCAAGATGAGGATGCTGGAAGCGGTGTGCTGCTGATGTCATTGCCTTAATTATGGCTGCAATCCAACAACTTTGCCTAAATAGAAACCTCTTACAGTATAAGCATCTGTTCAGTATACCAAAAACCTTAGTAGGAGTGGTGGTATTTGGGCAGTGCTTAGTTTATTTTTTCAACACAAAATAATAAAATAAAATCTTCTTGTAACCGCTTTTTTCATGAATTCTGGGCAAGCCACTTGCCGTGATACAAAGTGTAGTTTATGGGTTTCCTGGAACTCGCAGAATTAAGTTGTATTGCAACCAATACAATCCTTTGAGTATAGAAGAGCTAGGAGCAAGATGGAGGAAACTTTGCAAGGCCATCAACAAGGAGTTTGAAAAAAATCAGGCCTTAAGATATGAATAATAAAAGCTTAGCGTAAACTGTTTTTATTTCGTTCATTTTTTTCCCTTTTAAATCTTGAATGATTAAAAATGCCCGTGTGCAATTTCTCTTCTGAAGAATATGTTTTATATGTTAATTTTCAGTTTTGTACCTTGAATAGGATAACAATGCTCTTATGGTGGATGAGATGAATGACATCCGAATTATAGGTGCGATCACGGTTGTGCTGTTGCTGGGCATCTCTGTAGCAGGAATGGAGTGGGAAGCAAAAGTAAGTCCCAAATCCAATGTTTATTTTACCTAATCTGTGCTGAGGAAAGTAAGACTTGGGAATGGGAACACACACACACACACACACACACACACACACACACACACACACACACACACACACACACACACACACACACACTATATGATGCATACAAACCAACCAACAAAAGCGTGCTGTGCAATATAGTGCTCAAGATGATATAAAACAAACAAAACATGGATATGTATATTGCACATACATTAAATGTACGTATATGATGCAGCTTAAGGTCTGAGGCCCCACAACAGATCCTCGGTAAAAAGAAGAAAATGTCTAAAGAAATTACTTAAGTGCAACAAGTGAAGGGAAAAACCCCATCATGGTGTATTATTTCTATGTGATCTACAGGGAAACTGCTCTGTATAGGAAATGCACCACACATATTTTCCACTTGATTTTTAAGCATATATCTGCACTGGGAGCTGGGGACACAAGTTGATCTGTATATCGTCAATTCTCCTGATGGTTATCACACTAAATTCAAAAGCAGATTATAGGGAAGTACTGTAAGAAGGTTTTATCCACAAATAAGGGAAAGCCACTTGCAATTTGATAATGGAAACAGTCACGTTGGGAGAAATCCCGGCAGCACAGGTACACCATGCAAACACTGGGTGCTGCTGCGTTGGCTTTGCAGCGTGTTCTCCGCAGCTGTCTTCACATCCCCAGCTTCCAGTGGTGTTTTATAGGCTTAAAACTCAAGTGGAAAATCTGTGAGGTGTATTTCCTATACAGAGCTGTTTGCCTTTTATATCATATAGATATACTACACCATGATGGGGTTTTTCCTTTCACTTGATGCGCTTAAGTAAGTTCTTTGGAGATATGTATATAATCCAACTGGACTAATACTGCTATTTATACTTAATTTGAGATATGTATACGATATGTGTGCATGCATATGCACATACATACGCACAAACATACATATATTTTATATGCACGCACACATATATACAGTACACACACACACACACACACACACACACACACACACACACACACACACACACACACACACACACAATGTATACATGTAATACTTTGCACACTTGTCAGTAGGGCTATTCGACCTCATCTGAATCACGGTATAATAACGTCTGAAGTATCTTCTGCTCAAACAGTTTCCGAGCTATTCAGCAGAGGTTACACATGGGAATGTATCCTTAACCAGCCGTCTTTAGTTTGTACTTTTACTGCAGTAGTGTTTAGGCTTTTGCTTTAATGACATCAGCCAGATCGTCTCTGTGGCTCCAACTGCAGCTAGACAATCATGCCTAGGATGTAGAGGCCCTGACCCCTCGGCCCTCCCCCTCCTCGCCCAACACTGTTTTGTGTCCGGCGCGCACATATCTTACCCGGGGCTGAAACAGAGAAACCCGGAGCGTTCAGGTAAAACGAAGTAGAAAAATAAAACGGGCAGCGTACAATGCTGCTTTAAAGCATGTCCATTAATGTTTTGCAAATTGTCTGTATTGTTGAAACCTTTTTTGATGGTTGTTGATTAATGCAGATGCTGTGCTTCTTACTTTGAACATGAACCTATGGAAGCGATACTTTGAAGTGCTTCTGTCTTGGTTAAAATTATAAAGAAAAGAAAAAAGAAACGCTAATATGATTCTGCCATTTTTAAAATCTCCCCCCCCCCCCCCCCTTAATATGTGCATTAATACAATCCACACAATAAGTAATTAGCTAAGTTGCTGATCGATTTACTCTCCTGTGATTGATCTATTCTCCTGTGATCGATCTGTGAAGATTCTGCTGGGGGGTTCACTAAACAGCTATCAGTGCAGCAGAAGAGGACCAAACGTGCAAACTTCTGTGGGGAAGATCATGTGACCACGCAGTCACTAGATACAATTGGTGCACTGCTAGAGAGGGCATAGCTCAAAATGGGGTGTGCCAGAGCCTGTTTCAGAAGAGGAAGGGGGTGTGACTTTGTAAATGGTTACCATAGAAACAAAAAATGTTTGTTACATTATAATACACAATGTAATTCAGAGCTGTTTAAAAAAATGCTACAAGTATTTTCTCATAGTACAGAACTAATTTATTTAAAAAAAAAACAACAAAAAAAACCCATGTAGGATATTGCTTGTTCTACAACTTTAAAAGTGTGTTTTGTGAGCATGGTAAGCTGAAACGGGGAGGGGAGGGGGATAGATTTTCTGTAGCTATTTTTCAAAATAAGTTCCCCTTCTACAGTTACTATCATTTGTTTAGTTCCCTAACAGTGAGAGGAGCAGTTAAGAGGCAATGCAAAATGGGCAAAGCGAAGCAACAGATGAAAATACGGACGGCTTCTCGTTGTCTTCATTTGAATAGAAAAACTCTTACTTATAGAAGAGTTCAACATTGGACCCATATTTTAAAGAAAAAATATAATTTTGTTTACATTTCCGATTTTTGGTTTTGGGAGATAAACTTGACAGTCCATTTCAAGTAACAGCAACAGCGCCTGTTTAATTTCATAAGTGGTGCAACAGGTACAACGGCACCCACCCTCCGCAGTCTAACTTGTTTAGTATGCAGGAAATGTTGTCTACTGTGCTGGTAACGTGTCCCATTCCTGCTTCCTATACACGTCTTGTACATCTTTACTTGCTGCTGTTCTAGAGCAGGGGTGCTCCACTCCCGTCCTCAAGCCACCCCCAACAGGTCCACTTTTCAGGAGATCCCAGCGGCTCAGTCAATCCCTGCTTCAGCACAGGTGGCTCAATCAGGACTGAAGTTGACCACCCCTGTACTAGACTCTTAATTTAGTTTTAGAAGATTTCCTATCTGTACTCAGGCCAGGTATGTGCAAGACGGTAGCACTATATTTCCTACAGAATCAACATTTGGAGAATCTTCATTTAACTGCAATAGTGACGATTTTAAGGCAAGATCACACTGATAACTCCTACGCACTTCCATAGGAGTTTGTCCTGTTCCCCTGATGGGCACTATTGGAGTTGAATAAATAACCCTCTTTAGCCTCAGTGTTATCAAGGGTCAGAGATGAAGAGGTTTTTTTTTAATGTCTGGCTGCTCTCCTGCAGTGGTACCTGCTGTTGATAATTGTGATTGTGGGAGACGCGGCTCCTTTTTATATATCACTTCAACGGCCAATCCCTTTTTTTGCTTAGAAGTGTCAAAATAAAAATGTTGTTACCAGGATATGTTTCAATGCTTTCTATATCTCTTAATATAGTGTATTGATTATGTATCATTTTGTTTTAGGCCCAGATTGTTCTGCTGGTGATTCTGTTATTTGCTATTGGAGACTTTTTCATAGGAACGGTCATCCCCATGGAAGACAAGAAATCCAAGGGATTCTTTGGTTATAAAGGTACATGCAGTATGTGTGTGTTTTGTGTGTGTGTTTAAATATGGGTGTGGGTGTATGCCTGCGAATATAATTATGTATATACATTTTGTGTAGGCATTTAACATGTTCAACAATGGCACCAACTCTGCTTGTATATTTGCACAATGTTTTGCAATGTTTGTGGAAATATTAACACATTTGTTTAGTTCATAGAGTTGTGTGAAAGTATGGCTTCTGCACGCCATCGTGTTTTGTTCTTTGTCCCTTTTTTTTGCTTTGTCCATGAAGGTTTTTTGCTGTTCCAGTGGCACATCAATACAAGGAGACTTATAATATTACATTACCCAGAGAGATTCATGCCCACATTTAGTAAGTTGTGCTTAGACACTAGCACTAACTTGCCCCGGCAGGCACATTGGGACATGGTAAATATGAGCCGTAGGCCGTGCGTATAGTGCTCGCGACTGGCTACGCCGCCCAAAAACAAATACATTGCCGCCGCCGCGTGCTCTTATAGTAAGCGCGACGGCGGCAATGCGACAGAGCGGTGTCGCGGACTTTGGAAGCCGGGAATATTTCAAGGGCTGTCGCCTCATGTGACAGCCCCATAACAAATCAAAAGCCCAGAAGCCTGCGACGCCGCCGCAAGCGAAATATAACTTTCACTAGCGTCTCCGGTCGCGGTAACTATACGCGCGGCCTTACTCTTATTAAAAGGATTGTGCTGTTTCTGTCACCATTTTCACAATGGTGGTTTGAGCTTGGGCGCATTTTTGAATTTGTGAGGACATTACTAATAAAGGAAGGATTCAGGCCTGGAAAGAGAAAATGGCTTGTTTTTTTTTTTCCTCCCCAAAGAATGAGAACCTGAAGTGGCTACAGAGGAATCATTGCACATTCGTTCAGTGTCAGGAATTACTTTACAGATCCCGGTTCACTTCCTGACGACCTCTAAGGAGGACATAGTTCTATCACATTCAAACTATGCCTTTCCTATCTATGCGTAATGGCGCTCCATAGGGAGTATAGAAAAGTGTTTGATTTTAAGGGTGCCTTTAAAAAAAAAAAAAAAAAGATTGTCTGCCATTAATGCTTACAGCTGTGCTATTATGCGTTTACTATGAACCATAGTCATTCATCCTGAACACACTTCTGCAATTCCCAGACAACTATACTTCATGCTAATGCTCTTCAAGTTCATTACACTTTGACACAGTGCATATCAATGTGATATAATAACTTTTACAAGGTACATTAAATAGTTTCTTGTATCTCCACTGTCACCATTACACAGTGGGGATTGTTCAGTTCTGATGCTCATTTTCTTGTAGTGAGAACCACTGAATGGACTTTGGTGTCTGGTGTGTGATGTTAATACAGTTTTACCTTTTATAAGGTTCTGAAGGATTTCAGTCCTTTAATACTCTGATATAATATGCACAAATAAAGAGTTGGATGTTTCAATCATAACACAGCTAAACACTTTCATTTTTGTTCTAAGAACCCAGATTAATTCCCGACTAGAAATTGTGGAGCTTTTTTTCTAGTTGATTTCTCTTTGTGGAGGGATGGGTGTTATATGTAGGCTCAAGATGCACAAGCCTGCGTTGTTTTTCATCCTACCAAGATCACATTGCCAGATCGAACGCATCTATTTCAGTTTAAAATCCTGAAATGCCTTTTTTTTTTTTAACCCATTTTGGTGCAGAATCAGCATAAATCAGCGCTAGGCTATAAAATGGTCCGGATACAAGAATAAATAGTTACTGTAAACTCGCCAACATTGACTAGTACTTTTAAATGTTGCAATAATTATGTAAGTGTTGGAATTGAACCCAAATGCAACAAAGCATTTGCTGATATTATGTTTTTGTGTTTGCAAACTGGTAAAGAAAACATGCAGTATGCCTTAGGCCTATACTGTATGCATTGTTTCTACAGCCAGCATAAAATAGGCTTCTTGCATTAATCTGCTTTTACATTTTTTTTCGAAGAAAAATATATATATATATTTTCTTGTTTTCCTTCTGTGCATTGTAGCTGAAATATTCACAGAAAACTTTGGGCCGGATTTCCGAAATGAAGAAACCTTCTTTTCAGTCTTTGCCATTTTCTTTCCTGCTGCAACCGGTATCTTGGCAGGAGCAAATATCTCAGGTGACCTTATGGTGAGTACTATGCAAGTCTCTGGTCTCGAAACTCGTGGGTATGTGCTGGCATTTCTCATCTAAATATTTATTTTTCTCTTCCAGGATCCTCAGCTAGCCATACCTAAAGGAACTCTGTTGGCCATACTTGTAACAACAATAGTTTACATTGGAGTCGCAATATCTGTTGGTGAGTGATAAATAAATCTAGTTTTCTCACCAGTGGTACTGGAATAATGCTGAGCTTTAACGTTTTCAGAAGTTCTAAGTAAAGTCAGAAAGATATGGCATTAAAAACAAGCGACATATTACATGTACGGTATTAGTCATTCACTGTTAGTGATATCCTTGCAAACGTTTGTTGCTTACTTATTTCTGAGGTTGGACCAAACGAAATCCGGAGCTAAAGCAAACATTGTTCGTCCCCATGTATTACTTATAGCTTCATGTTTGTGTTGGCACAATGAATTATGCAATAGTGACCATATATAAAATCAGCCATTAAAATACTGTATCTATCTTGTAACTTTTTTCCCCTCATCATAAGATATTATAATTAAAGCAGCATTTCCTGTGGGGTGATGGAGAGTATTGGAAATAAATATTGGCACACAGTGTAATGGTTAAGAATGAACCCTTCAGACTTCATAACAAAAGCATGTTCCCCTTTCAAAAGCATCCCCCACTGCAAACCATCCCCCCAGATGCTTAACAGAATAAGTTTGTCTGGTGCTGCTTTTGCTTGCTATAACAATAACCAGAACATTAGTAATTCTCTACACCAGTGGTGTGTGTTTTTAATGAGGAGAAACTAGTGGGTTAGCATTTTAAAATATTGGATGATTTGTTTTTGAGTCTTTCTAAAGCAAATTTAGACACTTGGGCAGTAAGTCTTACTCTTTTAAACTTTGTTGGTGCCGATCGGGGTACTATTGCGTGGAAACTCTCAGAAGTCACTGGGAATTGCTGTTCGGATAATGCCCTGAGCTGCACCATCGCAGCCTAAGGCGTAACCCTGTCTTTATTTTGCAGCATATGCTTAGATGCTACCAGACCGTGAAACCTAAGTTCCTAGGACGGGCACAGTAATAAGCGATGTTACGTTGGGGAAATACAGAGAGTTTGAGTGTGTGTTTATTACATCAGGTGGTCACAATATCAGGTTTCCTCACACTGTTCGTTTTTGTTTTGTTTTTTTGCATTCATGATGTTGTTTTGAAATGTTTGCATTGTTTGTCAGTACTACAGGGCTTCATGGGGAGCTGACAGCATAAATGTAATTCTAGATTGCACTTACTGTGTGCTCAGAGGCTCTCTGTGCCTGTGTTTATATTATGGCATGCTTCTTTACGAACTCTGCATGTCACTGGAAAGCACAGCACCATGTATGCACTGCCCTCTCTTTCAAACATATACATTGTTTGTATATGTGTCTGTGTAAATGGTGTGGCTCTGTTCTCAAAAATAACAAGAATTTAGGTGATTTTTGTTTTGTAAATTTATATACAAAGATTTATAGATTTGTCTATAGATCACCCGATTTTCAATACATTATGTATGTTTATATATATTTTCACATTCACAGACACGTGTGCAGAAGTATTCACCCCTTGCCAATAATGTCACATGTTGAATTAGAAATTATGTATGCGCAGTTTTTCAAACCAACTTTTTATTCAAAGCTGCAAAGTTGTAGCGGTTAAACTGCACAGTTTTATAGGAGGAGGATAAATGTCAGCAAAGGAAATGTACAAAATGAAATTTGCTGGTTACATAAGTGTTCAGCCCCTTAAGTCACAACTTCGTTGAAACACCTTTTTGCAGCAATTATGACTTTGTCTTTTTTGATCCGTTTTCTACTAGCTTTGCACAGCAGGCTGGAGACATATTTCACTCATTCTTCACGGGAGAATTGATACGGTCTCATAAGTTTATTGGGGATTGTCAATGTTCGATTGGATTCAAGTCAGGACTTTGACTGGGCAACATGTATTTTCTTCTTGTTCAACCACTCCAGTGTGACTTTGGCTTTGTGCTTCGAGTCATTGTCCTGCTGAAATGTGAATTTCCTCCAAAGCTTCACAGTCTTGGCTGACTACAGTAGCACAGGTTTTCCTCAAGAATTCACCTGTACTTTGCACCTGCCACTCTACCCTCTATTCTGAAAATCTTCCCAGTCTCTGCTGAAGAGAAGCATCCCCAGAACAGGATGTTGCCACCTCCATGCTTGACCGTTGGGATGCTATTGACTGGTTCATGTACAGTGTTGGGCAGTGTTGGGCTTGCGGCAGATGTAATTTAGACCTCCCCCAAAAAAATCATCTGACCGTAAAAGCTTTTTCCACTTGACTGCATTATCTAAATGCTTTTTCACTAACTCCATACGTGATTTAAGAGGAGTCTTTTTGAGTAATGGCTCTTGCTTGCCACCCATCCATACAGGCCTGCTTTGTGTAGGGACTGGCTTCTTTTGTGAATACCGACTCCCATCTCAGACACAGAACTTGGCAAATCTCTCAAGGTCATTGTTTGCTTTAGTGACATCCCAAACCAGTTTCCTGCTTGCCCAGCTTCTGAGTTTTGGAGGGTGACCTGATCTGGGTAGTGTCTGGGGGGTATGATGCATCTTCCACTTCTTAATAAAGGATTTCACTGTTCTGAGATGGATAATCAGCGCCTTTGAAATTTTAAGGCTACTGTAGCAAAGGGGTTGAATACTTATTATTCTGGACCCAAGCTCACTTGTAGCATGTGTGTAGGTTCATGTAGCATAGACTCGTCCCCTTTAAAAGCACACAAAGTCCTTCTATTTTCTTCAACTTTATTGGGTGTGGTTAACAGAAATATAAAAGCACTTGCATGTAGTTTGTGGTAGGAAGTGTCTCTTGTGAGGGGAATGTGCTCTTGTGAGGGGAAGGTAAAAGGAAATCCCTTTCTTAGGCCGCAGGCATGGTCAGCGCCGAGGCGCTTAGCCGCGCTCACGCTTGGCAGTGAGCCCCTGAAGCCGCAATGAGAGCGGCTTTAGCAGGGGCTCGCACACGCTTCCGCAGGCGTGCGGAAGCGTAGCCGTCAATTTTTTTTCCCCGTTTAAGCGCTCACGGGAGCGGAGGGTCGGTCACGTGAGTGGTTCGCCCAATGAGGGCGAACCAGCTCTGTGACATCACTGGCCCACCCTCTGACACCCCCCCAGATGGCGCGCGAACTAGGGCCAGGGAAAGCACCCGCTTTCCCTCAGCCTCCGCACAGCTGAAGTCACTATTGACTCAGCCTAAGGGAGCAGTGGAAGATGCATCTACTCACTGTGTTTGCTGATAAGATAAAGCACACTTTCCTTTCCATACAGGAACAAACCAAAGGGGCATACTAATAAACAGAGAAAGGCGGGAGAGAGGGCTAAACCAACTCAAGCTATGAGCAGTGAGAGGTTGCCAATGGCTTGTGAAAAGGCTATAGTGTAAAAACAATGTTGCAACTACACAGCAGCACTGGCTGCTTCAGAACAAGGAAACATGCAACTTTCACTGGGGAGAGCTGGTAGCCTGAGAGCAGAAAAAATACACAGAAAATATACAATCCTGTTCCAGGACACTCCCTGCCTGGTATCAGTAGATACCACTATATCTAACATAAATGTGGAACATATAAAATACAACAATAATGATTAAAGTCCATGTTCACATAACGTGGTGCTGGCCAGTACCACTGGCTCCAAGATCCCCTTTGGCAAGGGATGCCAAGTAGGCGTTGGCGATTATTACTTGCTGGAATCCAATTTAGACATTAGATTGTCTCTGTAATGGGCCTGACAACGTTTTTTGCAGTTCCTTGTTTGGTGACTCTAACTTGGACCACGCTGACCCTTTCATCCGCACTAGGGATGGTCTTAATGATAAGACCCATAGGCCACTCATTCCGTTCTACCTGTTTATCTTTTAACAAGACAACATCTCCTTCTTGGATGTCTTGTTTGACAAGTTGCCATTTGTGGCGTTCCTGGAGTGTAACGAGATACTCAAGCCTCCAGCGCTCCCAGAATGTGTTAGCAAGGCACTGCACCTGCCTCCACTGCTGTTTGTACATGTACTTTGAGTTAGTCTCCAACTGGGACAAGAATGTCTCCTACATTAACATATAAAGGAGGAGAATTGCTGGGGTCAGAATACTTGGCGATTCTGGATCTGTAGATACTGGAACCAAAGGTCTCGCGTTGACAATTGCTGACACCTCGGCCATAAATGTTGTTAGAACTTCATGGGAGAGTCGAGCCAAATCAGTCTTTAACATCATGGAATCCAAAATACGTTGAGCTATTCCAATCAAGCGCTACCATGCTCCACCCATGTGAGAAGAATGTGGAGAGTTGAACATCCACGTATGTTCTTGGACATGCAAGTATTTCTGGATGCTGTTGTCTTCATCGTCTTTAGTTTTTATTTGTAATTCCTTGCATGCTCCAACAAAATTGGTTCCACAGTCGGAACGCATTTGTTTAACATTCCTCTGATGGCAAAAAAAATCTTCTGAAGGCATTTATGAAACTTGATGCGCCCATAGATTCTTTGATCTCTGTGTATGGCCCGTGTACTCATACAAGGGAAAAGTGCTGCCCATTGCTTGCTGTCCGTGAGTCCACCCCTTGTTCTTCGTGAGATGACTGTCCATGGTTCAAAGACATCGAGTCCTACACAGGTAAAGGGGGGTTCTGTACTAAGTCTGTCGGGTGGCAGGTCTGCCATCCTTTGATCTTGGCTTTTGCCCCGCAACTTGCGGCACCTAACACACCTGTGGAGAACGCTAGCAACGCACCTTTTTGTAACAATGATCTATATTCCTGCTGCTCTGATAGATCCTTCTATGAAATGTCATCCCTGATGCATGACATGTTCATGGTAGTGATGAACCAACAGAGTGGCGATGTGATGTTGGCCAGGGACAATGAGAGGATTGCTTTCCTCCCTGCACCGTTGGGACTAGCTGAGGCAACCTCCTCTTCTAATGAGGCCATTCTTATCAATGAAAGGATCCAACTTCCAAAGGGGACTATTTTTAGAGATACCCTTCTTCCTGTTGATGAAACTGAACTTCTCTGCATACGTTTCTTTCTGAATGTGTCGGGGAACAGCCTTTTTTTGCCTCTGTGATTTCGTCGATAGACTCCAATTCCGGCAGCAGCTCTCCGGGCTCTCATAACTTCGAATAGTCTTTGACCGTAATTCTGGGGAAGTTGTCGACTCTCTTGGGTGCATCTTCGACTGCCTCGGGGCTACCTTTAGCACTCCTCTAGCCTTTCCCAGACTAAGTCGGGCTCTACTTGGGGGCGGTTTACGTTTGCTGCCCTAAGCCTCTTCGCATGCTCTGCAGATTCTTTCCACAGCCATTTAGTTAGCAGGCTGACTTCTTCCCTAGCAGAGAAGCCAAGACTCTTGATTGCGTCCTTGTGATGGTATATAAGGATTTTAATCAGTTGGTGTTGGGACCTGCGATATTATGGTCATCTTAAAAGTGGCTCGCAGGCTTATACGCTTTGGCCAAAAGGTTAACTAAATGACCCTTTTTTCAAGAGATATATAGGTATTTCACTGTGTATTTTTGTCACATTGGATGTTGCTCTGGACTTCTTTGTTTCTTGTTTTATACAATTAGCTGTGCCCAGTAGCAATTTGGGGTAATTTGGGGTGTTTCTGAGAACTTGCTGGGTATCTTTGTACATGCATAACCTGTAATTTGCGGCAATAAAATATTGTATGTGTTTTTACCTTTCCAGGAGTGCCAGCAAGCAGAGATTGCTGTGGCATGGGTTTAAAGGTTTTTTTTTTTGCGGAGAAGTGTTGTCAGAATGTGCCTAGCTAGTCAGGGGCCAGAGTTGCTGGTTCCCCTAGAAATGTACCCAGGAATCCGGTCTAATTCCTGGATACATTAGGCACATGTCCCGGCAATATCTCCCCTTGAAAACTCACCACTAGGGGTTCCCTGCTTCAGCACAGACCAGAAAGGTAAATGGGACATAGGAATGTGAGGTGTCCCTGAACTAGTCAAGGGTCCCCTATGTTAATGGGGATACCCAGTAAATGCCCAGGTCACCCAGAACTTGTATAGAGGTTCTGGGGGCACTCCAATCATCTATAAGGTTGTGAGGGGACTTTTAAAAGTCCAACCCTAAGTTTATTGTATAGAGTGTGGGGAATATGGCTTGTAAGGAATAACGTGCAGCTTATTATTCTATTTCCCTGAAATCCCTTCCAAAAGGACAAACAAGAAAACCCAGTTTGAATCCAAATGTCAGCTCTTCTTGTGACTTAAGGCAAGTCACTCAATCTCTCTGTGCCCCAGGCACCAAAATTAGATTGTAAACATCACAGGGCTGTAACTCTTTGTGCAACAGTCACTGTCAGCACTATGTAAGAAACATTTTTTTAAAAATATTTTTCTTGCTAACTTAGGTTTTCCAGAATTCTATGCTATAGACCAGTCCACCCCTCCAAGACCTAGGGGTTGGAAATGCATTGTTAACAGCTGCTTTTTTTTTTTTCTCTTCAACCCAGGTTCATGTGTTGTCCGGGATGCCATCGGGAACCTTAATGACACCCTTACCACTGCGCTGACTAACTGCACTGACGCAGGATGTCCACTAAGCGTGGACTCTTCATTCTGTAAAACCAACGAATGTAAATATGGCCTAATGCACAACTTCCAGGTACCAACTTGTTTATCAACTTTTTAGACAGACCAGCTTCTTACCGTAAACCTTACTTTCTAATTGCAAGTGTTTTCTTTCCCATTTTGCCAATCAAAATGGCAGCCAAATCGGCTTTGGTCACGCAGGCCAATAGGAAGTGGCAGCGTCATCGGAGACATGGCATTGCAGCTTCCTATTGAACGACCTGGTGGGAATCTTTTATTACCCATGAAGGATAACTAAAAATGGTAAGCATTTGGGGACTGGGGCGAGGGGGGCTACGGAGCTTAAATAGTGCAGTTCGGCACCAAACCCAAACATTCAAATTCTTATTACAACTTTGAAGGTATTGCTGCTTTAAATACCACACCCTCTGCCTATATTGCTGTGATCCTCTACCATGCTGCACAATAAAAAAGGCCCATCTTAAACAGCTGTGCCCCCATTTCATATTATTATTATGATTATTATGATTTTATATAAAAACGGGGCATTGCTGTTTTAAGATGAGCCTTTTTTTTTCGATTGCGCAGCGTGGTAGAGAATAACAATATAAGCATAGGCTGGTCTTTAAATAGCAATACACCCTTATTATTAATTATTTATTATAATAATAATATTATCATCTGAATGTTAGTCCTGTGGAGCTGAACTGCACTATTTTCAGCCCTGGAAGGGTCCCTGTTCCTAAGAAACGTGCACTTTTATATTTTGCATTTGAACCAGGGAAAAAAAATCCAGATGGCTGCTGGGCTCATCCTTTAGGAAGCAACAATATCAAGCCCAATGTGAGACTGTCGTATTCCTTTCCAAAAAAAGAAAACAGTCATACTTTTTGCTAAATCAAAAAAATATCATATTAGTTATTAAAATGTTAGTGTAATGCTATAAACTATATATAATAAATGATGCATACAATTATACATTTATGCTCACAGCTATGCTACTGTACATAAAATTAGAACAAATGTGATATCACTGGCCCAGGTAATTGCTGCACAAAATATGTCAAATGTGCATTCGGTATAAACCTTTTCGGTGCCGAAACACCTGTTCTCAGGAACATTTCACTAAGTCAACCTTACAAAATTATCAGTACGGCTCAAGACTGTAAATATTGAATGTATAAAAAGTTACTGCATATTAGTCCCACAGTTGATTTAGGCTATGAACGAGCATGTTGTATATAACTAGTTGTGTTTGGGCTTGTTACGACTTTGGCACTGTGTATTTGAAAAGCACAAATGCAGGTTTTGCTCAGTGGCTGAAAAACGCCAGTCAGATTGGAGATGTTGATTTTCAAGTACAATAGTCTGTTGTCCTGTGTATGTCACATGGATATACAGCAAAACAGCAGCTCAATGCTGATCAATGAACAGTATGCGTGAACTATTCTATTACATGTTGCATAATAGACTATGGATTTTTTTTTTAACTAGCCCTTCATTTGGAAGGATTCTTTTTGAATCTGCAATGACCTGGATTGCCCTTTCAAAAAAAAAAAAAAAAAACACATTTTCAACAAACTGTTTATTTTAAACATTTTCATACATTATAAAGGGGAATGGGGATGGGTACAAAAAATATCAGGGATGATGGGGATATAAAACATCATCATACAGTATACATTTCTATTTGATTATAACAGAATTAGCCGTGTTAGTCCAGTTGCAATAGTGCAGAATAAATGGGTTCTTCAGTATTAGTGATACTTTTTTTATTTGGACTAACAATTTGTCATAGGACAAGCTTTCGAGAGTTCTCCTCTCCCTCAGGTCGGCAATACTGATTAACAATGGGATCTATGTCTAAAACAGTGTTTGGGAAAGCAGGGGGAAAAACCCAGACATGGGTTTGTAGATAAGGTAGGGTGAGAAAGTGTTTGACGACATGGAAGGTTGTAAAACGGCGACAAGTAACAGCATGCATGCCAAGATCCCACAGCCAGTCACAACCATGGAAGACTCCATGTGTAAAGGATCATACTGCTGCACATCTATGAATGTAGTACAGCTCAACCCTGTTATAGCGCGATCCGATTTAAATAGTCTCCATTAAAAAAAAATTTTTTTTTACACATTCAATGCATTATTGTTAACGGACACACACCTACACCATGTGGGAATTGAACATGAATACATTTTATATAATACCCATGCAGGAATCGAACCCAGGACCTGTCATATGGCAGTACCAATTCCTTACCTGCTATGCCACAGGATTGGTGTGATGAAACACTCTATGGACGGTTAAGTTTGTTTTTAGAGTCTGTGACATCACACAAACCCTGTGGCTTGCAGGTAGAGAATTTGTACTAGCATATGAAAGGTCCTGGGTTCGATTTCTGTATAATTTCTAAATTATTAATTATAATTTCTAAATTATTTCATTTACATTTACATGTGTATTGTGTATAATATATATGAAAAATGATCTGGCCATGTGTCCCTGCAGTAGTGCTACAAATCGCTTTTGCATGTGCACATGTAGCATCACTACGATTAAGTCATCCGTATCGCTCTGCAGTTTCTGGTGTAATTGAGGCCTTAATGCGGATATGGGGTTTCTCACACACTATTAGAATTGTTTGTAATTATCATGCCTGCCTCTCTTCTAATCCACATTCCCCCCCCCCCCCCCCACACACACACACACCCCTTAGCATCCTCTTTCCCCTCCATGCTGTTCTTTGTCACCGTTTTACACCCTTCTATGTCTTCAAACACTTTCTCACCCTACCTTATCATCTATTTTGTTTTTATTTTTTTTTGTTTTTTATTTTCCCCCCTGCTCTCCCAAACACTGTTTTAGCCATAGATTCCATTGTTAATCAGTATTGCCGACCTGAGCAAGAGAGAACTCTCAAAAGCTTGTCCTGTGACATAAATTTAGACAAAATAAAAAAAAAGGTATTGCCTAATATTGAAGAACTCATTTATTCTGCACTATTTGATTATACATATACAATTCAGGTACAATAAATGTACATATTTATATTATCACATCATTCTGACATTTTGAAGATTCCCATGAGAGCTGAATCTCGCAGAATTTATCACACTATTAATTTAACAAAAATTGCATGGCTTTTCTTACTTTTTTTTTTAAGATTGAAAAGTTACTTGTCACTATCTTTTACCAGTGTCTTTCTGAGTAGTGAGAGTTCTCATATATGAGGTTAATGATTAAACTTCAATAGTAGTGGTCTGGGAAGTGTATCACGGAAACTCCTGTTGACTACAATGGGAGGTTCTGGTCGGTAGTCCCCTGATCGGCACTATCCCAGTCTAATGAATAACTCCCATTGTACAACTGGAGAACCATCTAGAAAACCTTTTAAATAGGCAATCCATGCCGTTTTTTTTAAAATGTTTTTAATACATAATTGAAGCATGGAGACCCCTGCTTCTAACCTGTATTAAAATTAAGATGAAGAAAAACTTGGCTTGGATTGCTCCTTTAACTCTGTGCGTATCCCCTCTCCTATTAATGTAGCCGTTTCTTAAAAAAAAAAATGTATGTATATTTCATATTTCACTTTATATTTTTATGCCTTACAGGTCAAAGTTTTGATCGTCACAAGTCCATAAAAATTTGTTTGACAGATTGTTACACTGATTCACTGTTTGTACTTGCATGTAGCCTCTTGCTTCTATAAATTGTGTACTCCATGTTGGCAGCACAATGAAAGATCAATAAAGATGTTAAAAATAAATGCTGCATGGGTCTGCCCCTTTAGTGAGCATTAATGCTTGACACCATTGTTTTGGACCTTAGCCTCTAAATTCCACTGTAATGCTCTGCAATTTTCTTTAGTATTTCCATTGGTATTTCTTTCAATGGTGACCTTTTGAAGTATGTTATGTTGATGTCTTTTATCTTCTTTATAGGTAATGAGCATGGTGTCTGGATTTGCTCCCCTTATTACTGCAGGAATCTTTTCCGCTACCCTTTCTTCTGCTCTTGCATCATTAGTGAGTGCGCCAAAGGTCTTCCAGGTAAGAGGCTGCTTTCAAAACCTACATTCCTTGAACACTAGGTTAGGATAGAGCAATGGTGCTCAAAGTGCTGTGTGTGTGCTTCTGAAGGGAGGGAGAGCACTGGGTATTAAGGTATCATTTAGTTATATACTCAGTCCATAATAATGGGGGGGGGGCACCAGAAAGCCCTGAAGGTTGGGGAAGTTGTCCTAGGACACCCTCCTTCACCTCATTGGGATAGCCCCTTATGAGTACTCACTGTCTTGTTCACCTCCAGAGTCTCCCTTCCAATGCGTGCCGCTGTATATAGTAAATTCCAGAGATGTAGGTGTGTACAATAAAGAAATGCTAAAATGCTAATAAATAAAGTTTTCGCCAGACCTGCTCTCGTTTGGATGCTGTGCGCTACACACCTACATTCCTTGAACACTACCATTTTATATATAGAATTTAACAACTGCGCTGTCACATTAATTTGCACTGCAAAAAAAAAAAAATAGATAGTACTGTAGTGTAATAAATTGATTTGCCTAAAATCACACAGTACGCTAAAGTAAAATTTGTACAATTGGGCGACAAGGAGTTTGCAATCAATTGCATGTGCAGTGACTAGTTACCATCATAGCTGAATCTGTTTTAGAGAAGCTGCCCCCCTTACGTGTCATACAAAGGTAAACCACTGAAGAGAAGAAATGTAGGTGCAACAACTCGCTCAAAATCGTGTTTTTAAATCTAAAACACGTGATCTATATAAAGGGGGGAAGATACTGTTCCAATGATGAAAACAGAAGTGGAAACACTCAAACGTATTAAAAATGTTGAAGGGGTGAATGATATTTAAAAAGGCATACAATAGTCATTTGGTATAGCGCAGCGACATGAAAAATGACTACCCAATCATCTAACACATGGGACAGGGACTCCGGAGAGCAAAATGTGAAAAATAAATACAAACAGGATATAGTGCAACACTATTCCATTGATAAAATAGTATGATGGTGGACAAGATTAGTCCCACCCACGTGATGGTAGGCGTAATCAAGCGCTAAACCTCATATTGCAAACAATGTGTCTTCACTTTGGTAGAAGTAGATGTTTCTCCCAATTCAATAGTAAAAAATCGGAACACATGAGTTCCCCAATCAGTGCTCAGCGTGCACAAACTATAAGTCCATGATGATAGGCATTGGTCATTTTAAACAATGTATTCATCAGCAATAAATGTATAGAAAATGAACAATGTAGTCGGGCGCATGATTAAATCCATGCAAGTCACATATGCTCCAATGTTAAGGAGAGGTAACACACTGATGGACCCAGGCGGTATATCCGTGGACCCCGTGGAAACGGAGTACACAGATCCCCTTGTAGACGAATAATCTCTTTCCCTTGGAGCTAGACAAATAAATGAATGAGCAAGTCCATGAAATAACTTGTAATGAAAGGTACTCTCGGCTTGATGGTTGGAATGCCCGGAATTCGCGTGCTCTCAGCCTGGACGAAGTAGAGGAAATAGCATTCCATGGGGGACATATTGGGCAGTGCACTGCATCTCAATAGGAACTAAATGATGGAGGCTGGATTGCTCGGCAGATGACAATGTTTTATTGGATACTCCGCAACATAGTATCACACAAGGATTGTGAGAGGAACCTCTGATGCGTTTCATACATGCAAGCGCTTTGTCAAAATTCTCAATTCATAAGGAATAGGAAGGGATGGACATAGTGCAGCAACGTTTTTTATATTTTAGAAAACAAGTTTAAAAAAAAAAAAAATCTCAAATTCACAGATTGAGCAATAAAGTCCACCAGGGTCTGAAGTAAAGTGCTGGGTATGTAGCAAATGCCAAATTCTCCAGCTCTCTACACCGCGTGCGTCGCTTCAGGACGATTTTACTGTTGGAGGCGGGGTGAAGTTTGTGCAGTTATCTTGGCAGTCAGGAAATCCAACGCGTTTCCCTCACAAGAAGCTTCCTCAGGGACTAACACTAAACACTTAATAGTGTTGCACTATATTCTTTACATATCCTGGAAATGTGGTGCTCCGGAGTCCCTGTCCAGCGACCAACCACTGCAGAGGCCTAGAGCATATTTTCTCCTCAAATAATTTTTGTATATGATTACTAATGTATTGTAGTTTAAATGTTGAAGATATGCATCAGCATCCATACATAGAAATACTCCCAACGTCATTGCACCTGAAACAAAACAATAAAACGTTTGCCTTCAGAGTAAGTCAGGATTGTCTATTCTGCAAATGACTTTGCCTATCCGAGAAACACTGTGTACAGGCTGTAGCATGTCATCGTAGTATGCTGTAACCATTTAGATTTTAAGTTTTTTGTCAAATTGAATATTGTGTTTGTTACTTCCATCATCTATATTTTCCTAATTTCAATGTGTTTTTTATTTCCTCCCAAGGCTTTGTGTAAGGACAACATTTATCCCGGTCTTCAGATGTTCGCTAAAGGATATGGGAAGAACAATGAACCACTGCGCGGCTACATTCTTACATTCCTAATTGCTTTGGGATTCATATTAATTGGTTGGTCTTTTGACATACTTAATTTGACACTGTAAAATTATAATGTATTAGAACTTGTTTTACAATCGGCAGGAATTAGTTGTTTAAATGATTCCTATAGTGATAAAGCAAATTGCTTGTGAGTACAGTCACATATCTGACAGGTCTACAACCTTGCCTTTCCCCATTATTTCTTGGCATACAAGGATTTCACTGCAGCCGGGGGGGTGGGGGGGTGTTGGTTTTTTGTCATTTTATTACTCACCTTAACTTATATAATGTGTAGTGATAAACAAATTGTTTAAAAGCACGCAGCTTTCAAGGGAAGTGGTCGTTCTGGCAGCTGTCCGCCGCAAATTCCAATCGTCAATAAGAATTTCCGTCCGGAAACGGTCTGACGCCCTTCAGAATATGTAAAGTGACCCTATAAGAATGATCTGCCCCTATAAGGGTGATCTGCCCAGGCACCGGTATCACTTGATCGCTTGCTTTGTGGTGCGGTTCATGTACCTTCTGGCACTGAAACTGTTCAGACTTGTTAGTATATTTTGAATAGGGTGTGTACTTTTACGTTTGGCATTTATTTTTACTGCTACGTATGACATTCTTTCACTGTGATTTAAAAATAAATAAATAAAATGTATGCATCCACATGAGTTAGTCTATGAAGCAGTTTGTACATGAGCGTTTGAGACTTGAATGCGGGAAAGACGTTTGAGGCCTGTAATGCTTGTGCAATATACACGTCTAAAGAATCAAGGAATTGTTTAGCTATGAAATAACAACCTCGTCTTCTCCAGGACCACACTAATTAGTACAACTGTTCAATTTTAAAGATTATATAACTGAAGTGTTACTGTGGTAAAGAAATGTGTGCACAGCTCCAAGCCAGAGGATTAGATGTGCACATTTTAGTCATTGGCGCATATTATGTTTAACATAGGTTGAGCTCTATGAACATATGAATTTCCTCCCCCCCCAACCTATCTACTAATCTAACCCATCAAAACGTTTTTCTTTCCCCCCTTCTTTAGCTGAACTAAATATAATCGCTCCCATCATCTCAAACTTCTTTCTGGCTTCATATGCCCTAATAAACTTCTCCGTGTTCCATGCTTCTCTTGCCAAGTCTCCAGGTAAGATTCATTTTTTTTTTGTTTTTTTTTGCGTGTTGGTACTTTTATGCACTTTCATGAGTTTTCTGCAAAGAGGAGTTAAACGAAATGCATACAATAACACAGAAAACCCGCTTTCATTTACAATGCATGTCATTCACCATAGTTTCAACTTCTACGGCTCCTGATGACAAGCTGTCTGAGCCAAATGGGTTGTTACAAACAGTAATTAAAGCTGTATTTTATTTGAGGTAACATGCTAGTAGGCTGTGCTGTTAGGTTTTCACTTTGTTCCAACTAGTAAACAAGAGACATATGCCAATTTATCACAAATCTGTTGGCACAAAGGTTAGCGACCATTCTTTTCTATGTGAAATCAATTATTGGTTTATACTAGTGGGATGAGGGTATTTAACTTGATTCTGATTTGTGCCGTTTTTTCAGACCTTGTGACTGACATTACAAAAGCAATGCTATTTGGAAAAATGCATTTGAACTTTAGATGAACCAAGCTCTAAGGGACACTTTTGTATATGTTTAAACTAAGAAAAAAAGTGTGTGTGTGTGTTTCTGCTTTGCAATATAATTCAACAAATAAAAGGTAAATGTGGTTGTAGCCATCATTGACACCACCGTTTTCCCTTAGTACACAGGGATAGTGTCCATTTACCAAGGCTTAAAATTCTACCTCCTATTTATCATCACCTCTTCCCATTTTTAGTCCTCTTGCATTTTTGATTGACTGCTGTTTATCAGCCAAAACGATATGAATTGTGCAATGATTGAAAACTTAAGTATATATTCTGTACCGTGCACAAAAATAATGAATTGCGAACGTGCTAATGTTTGTAGTAACGCATCAGTGTAACATAGCAGTGTGCATGCTGTGTTGTAGCGCTCGATTGAGAATGTTTGTGTGCTTCTTTCTCAGGGTGGCGTCCTGCCTTCAGATACTACAACATGTGGGTTTCACTCCTGGGAGCTCTTCTTTGCTGCGGAGTCATGTTTGTCATTAACTGGTGGGCGGCCCTGATGACGTATGTCATAGTCATTGGATTGTACATATACGTTACCTACAAGAAGCCTGGTAAGTTCATACCCATCTCCAGCTTCTATTTGTAAATACAGTATATAAAATAACATTGTGGTCATCATACTGGTTGATATTGTGATTGACTCACGACTGTAGAATGCAATTTTATTGTGTTTTGAGGGCTGAGTCTCTTCGTAAGATGCATTGGACTTCTAATAAAGTTAAAGCACATTGCCATATAACACCTTATCTACTGTTAGTAAAAGTTTTAGAATTTGTGTAATCATGACATGGAACATAAAATACATGCTGCTTTCTTAAGAACTCATTCTGGTCACTTAACTTGCGTTTCACGACTGAGGTCCAGTTCTGGTTTTTAAAATCGTATGCTGTAACATCCTGGGATTGCTAGTTCTACTCCCTTATATTTATAAAGCCCTGTAGTGAACTACAGAGTGAGTCAGTAGTTCAGAAGCTGTCTTTATTTTTAACAAAGTTTACAGAAATCAAGAAAATAACATTTTAGTACAAAAGCGTTTTTTGACCACAGCTATAAGTACAAATGTAAAACCCATCCACTGCAGCAAAGCATAGCGATCTAATGCGTTTGGTAGCTGCTGTCAGATTCAGATGTAACACAAGGCAGATTGCTGCGACATTTGCTGAATGAGTACATTTCTGGACGAGATGCTCCCAGAGCTGCAGGATGTCAGAACGTTGTATAGTTTACAGAAAGCTCCATTAGTTCCTGATGTTTTCCTGCTATGGTCATTGCTGTGATTCCTTTTCCTTTAGTTTGGGATACAAGAATAGTCCTTGTATGTTTTGCTATATACTGTGTCATTGCCAGGGGAGCCATAGTACAGTTAAATTCACTTACAAATATCAAGGCAAATGATTGCGTGCTTCTTTGTGAATACTCCATTTGGGGGGAGGGGGCGTGATTTTGGAGAATTAATAATGTAGAATTACCAACTAGCGAAAGCAGTGTACATTTATGGATCGAGTTTTCTAACCTTTATATAAAAACACTATTAAATGCATTATGAAACAGCAATATTAGCCTTTGTGTTGTATGGCAGTTCCCAAACCATGTTTAAAGCAGCATATAATGTTAGGATCTTGACCCCTGAGCATTTACTACTTTTTGCTTTTTTGTGTTTAAATAAAACATCAAGAATACAATCCCTACCAAAGCATCCTCCGATTGCAAGGGACTCTTCGGAGAGCTCCATTTGTATTATGTAATTTTTGTGCTTTGTGTCCCCGTGTAAAGCACCAGACTATACACATGCCACACAAAACCCTGAAGCAATATTTCGATGCTGGTCCGCACAAGTCCGAAGTAACTATACAGTCGGAAGTCTGAAGAGTTGACGTTCAACTATTAGCATAAATATGAAAACTTTTTAGGCTGCGCTTATAGTGCCGGCGACAGCGTCGCGACGTCGCTGCAAAACAAATGCATTGCCGCCGTCGTGTGCGCTTACAGTAAGCGCGATGCAACGGATTGGTCGCGATTGCTGGAAGTCATCTCTATTTGATTTTCAAGCGACCGTCGCGTCGCCGGAACTATAAGCGTTGCCTTAGATTCATGCCTCCTTGTAAAATATTTGCAAAGACGGATATTAAAAAGACATTGAAAACCCAATCCTTTATCTTTCCTTCAGATGTAAACTGGGGATCGTCAACACAAGCGTTAACCTATCTGAATGCATTGCAGCACACTATCCGTCTTTCAGGTGTAGAAGACCATGTGAAAAATTTCAGGTAATCATTAAAAATAAGGTATTTGCATTATCTTTCAACTGTTATTGTGTGTGTGTGTGTGTGTGTGTGTGTGTGTGTGTGTGTGTGTGTGTGTGTGTGTGTGTGTGTGTGTGCGCGCGCGTGCGTGCGCTCATGGCCTGATCTTGGAAATTATTTATCACTGCACCTTCGCCTCTACTTCAGTACACTTTTATATTATGACCCCAATGATAAAGTGTTGTCTTGAAGGTAGTTCAATATGTATTATGCCCTAACGTACAGAGTACATCATGAAACGTGCCACCCAGGGGCCCTTTCTGATGTATGCGTTGCGTCATTGCCCTTTGCTCTCTTGGTTATTTTTATTTATTATTTATTTATTCTTTAGGGTCTGTCCTCGGGACGACCGGTCACGAACCCCCACAGAATGGGGAGACCTGCCCCTTCACTTCTGGTCCTGTGGGTCGGACCCCGGAAAGGATAACTTGATCGCTCCTACGAGCTATCACATGATCTGCCAGTGCAGAAGGGTCCATGGCCATGGAGATTGCAGGACCCTCTGGCACGGAAGGGGTTCAGCTCATAGCGCGGTTATAAACTTATTGGCTTGTATGTACATTTTCAGGTTTATATTTAAAGACTTTGTTTTAGCGGTTATTTGCTGAACCGTATCTGATGGATGGTTAGACGGCCTGTTACTACTGGTTATGTATGACCTAGCCTGTCTCCACATTGATAGCTGAGATAATAACTCCTTGACCTAGCTACAATGTCATGGGGTCTGGCAATCCAGGGACCCTGTGACATAGCTATGGAATATTCTATCTGCTCGTTTTCTGGGGGAGATTTGCGTTCTGTGCGTGCTGTAGTGTGGTGACCTCGAGCTGGCCAGCTGTGGAATGGAGGATGTCTCCTCATCCATTCCATCATCCGTGACCCTGCAAGTAAGCGATAACTCCTGTGGAATGGTCATATGATGGCCAAGTGCCAGAGGGGTTGTGGGCACGCTGCGGCCCCCGGCATGCTAAGGGTTATTATTTCTAGCATCATTTAAACATAGGGGATCATAGTGTTACTACAGAAACTCTGGGTACTGTGAATATTAAGGAATACTACACACAAGATTTATTGGGATGGGCAAAAATGGGCAGCACTAGTGGTAGCAGAGACGGAGCCCACAGGTATTTTCAAATGACCATGTTTCACTGGCTGTGCAATTAGAGATTTCTGGCAGCCATTGGATTTTGTGAGGGGCATCAGCATTTTAATCTTGTGTTTCTCCTGTCTCACAATTTGTGTCCAATTTGGTGGCAAGAATAATGGAATTTTAATGATCAGAACGGGGGGATTCAAAGTGGTTTGGCTTGCTCACTGTGCACTTGTCAAAAAAGTATATAGATTACAGTTGTGTGGAAATTGGAAGTGGAAGGCAGAGAGTCGGATATGTTTTGGATACCCTGGGACAGGGTATTGTCATCTAAGCAAAAAATATATAAATCCGGGTAGGTTGCTTTTGAACATGACCATTTTCATGTTGCTACCTGGCATTTTTACATTTATATGGTGCACCAACATCATTTGCATCCCCGTTGCTCGGTCTGCCCCTGAAAGTTGAGCTCTGGGTTTGATTATCTTTCATAGAGAGGAAAGGTTTAGACTTGGTTTAACACGTATTGATTAGTGAGCAATAGACGTGAGCAGTAGTGAGACCTCCAATGACTCCATTTTAAAATTCTGAAGATCTTTTATTGGTTCTAACAGAATACCAATTGTAAAATTAACAGTGGCGTTGCTATCAGGGCCGCAGTAGGTGCGAGCGCACCCCAGCACGACGCAAAATAAAAATAGGACAGCAAAATACCGGACAAAAAAAGAGAGAGGTCATTGTAAAAAAAAGATAAATAAAAAATAATACAGTACAGTGCTGGTTATCCGACCTAAACGGGACCAATACCGTGTCGGATAACCAATAATGTAGGATAATACGGAAAGTGTTATCCGACATTTGCACACACACACACCATTCTCCCCGCCCCCTCTCACTTACCAGGCTTGGCAGAGGCACAGCGGGAGCGGCACAGGAGTCAAATACCGGAGTGGCAGTGAAAGACGATGCCAGCTGAGGGAAGACGTTGAAACGGCGGGCGGCGGTGGTTTGGCTGTGGCAGGCGAAGACATCCGATCGGAGCAGCAACACAGGAGACGGCAGTGGAGGTACGCGCTGTAACACCTTAAGTTGACCGGCGTCTGACTTCCGGCGCGGTGTTACAGCACATACCTCCCCTGCCGTCTCCTGTGCTCCGATCGGATGTCTTTGCCTGCCACAGCCAAGGCACCGCCGCCCACTGTTTCAACGTCTTCCCTCTTCCGACATCGTCTTCTACCGCTGCTCCGCTCCCTAATAATAATAATAATGTGCCTCCAGGACCTTTGTGCCCTAGGCGACTGCATAGGTTCGCCTAATGGACCGGCCGCCCCTGAGTTACTGACCATGTGGCAAACTGACATTTCAGAGATAGGCGCTTAAGACAAACATTCTAGATCAAAAACTCTAGTGAATATTTTAAATAATAAGGGAATTAATACTTTCAATTAGCCAGACTTACTGTATGTTATTTAGTATGTAATGTTGTCCCAGTCTGTTTTTTGTAACATACTCGCAGCTGCTCTGCCGTGTGATCACACAGTGATCTAAATATATACTTCTATCATTTTTACTCTGCCACATTCTATTGCATTAATTTGTCAGAGCTATAATCAAAGACATTAATAAATTCTTACTTGTGAATAATTCCTCCGTTTATTTTTAGTTTATTTATGTAGACAGTATATTATGTCCAAGGAAAATGTAATATAAACTACATTCATTACTCTGTACTTCTTATATACATTGTCAAGTGCTCCTTTTTTAAAAACATTTTTTTTTTTAATTATTATTTATTTATTTTTATTCAACACCTACCCCTTTTTATTTCTTTTTTAATTACTATTGGGACAATGTGCTGCACATCTATAGACGTTCTACTAGCAATCACATTTTCTACTATATTAAATGTTTCAATTTTATTTTTATTATTCTTGTTTGCTTTGTGTAAAGTTCAGTTGCATCAATGAAAGTATTATGTGCTTCCACATTTTACTAGAATAATTGGTGGGCATGCAGCCCGAAACCTAGTCCTTAATGAGGAACACCTAGCCCACCTACCCCACCAAATTCCCTACTTGTTATAAAGACTTTGACCCCATTTGTTTCCTGGCCTTTTCTCATATTTTTTTACAATACCCTTACATTTATCCAAAGCAGCTTTAAGTTCAATACCTACTTCACCTTGGTAGATCCACTAGACTTTCAGTGAATAATTACTTGTGGTTCCGATGAGTCTGCCACCCTCTAGCTTTAGGGCATGACTCATCCTGAAATTCTTTCAGAAAACCAGTCCACTTTCATCTCGCCTACTAACCGTGCCAGCAAGGAATCTGTCTTCTAAAATGTAGCTGTGTGTTGGTTCCAGTACTGACAAGTAGTTAGTCTGCGTTCCAATATGTGATTGAATACACGAGTGTGCTCATGATATCTGCTCGTGCTGTTGTCACGTCCACACTGCGTTGGGTACACAGCGCTTGCATAATGCATTTGCCGCATTCCGTTTGGTCATTTGGTGCTATAGCTAAATACAAAAAGTACAAAAGAGAAATGCTGGCATTGCATAGTTACTTTTCAGTTGATGCCATTGTGCTCGTTTTATACCATTGCTTGAATGTTGCTGCCAGGACTGTTGATGTTTGTAATCTATTATAGATGAGATTAGTGCCCATATGGTTACTTCATTTGGTGTTGGTATTACATTGTTATTATACAATAAATACCGCCTTTAAAGGGCAGTCTTTCTTGAGACCAAAGGGTACCCCTATGGTAGTGAATTGTGCAAATGGTTACATTGGCATCTTTAATTGCAGTTTGGGGTTTAGGGGTCTGTCCTAAACACGTGTTTATGGTACGAACAAGAAGCGGTCAGTTCCAATTTTGGATTGGTGTATGTATGACATTTGCTTTTTGCCGTGTTTTAAACAACGTTCCCCCATCAGTCCTGATGCTATTGAAAGGGAGCCTTTCCGCTCAAATCATGCAACCATTTATGAGCCAATGAATACAAAGCCAACGTGCACAGCAGCACCCCTTCTGTTTAAATAATACATACACTTCTTGGTATTGACATTTAAACTTCTGGGGCTCTGCACTTCTGGGGCTCAGTACTTCTGGGGCTCAGCACTTCTGGGGCTCAGCACTTCTGGGGCTCAGCACTTCTGGGGCTCAGCACTTCTGGGGCTCCGCACTTCAGGGGCTCCGCACTTCAGGGGCTCCGCACTTCAGGGGCTCCGCACTTCAGGGGCTCCGCACTTCAGGGGTTCCGCACTTCAGGGGCTCCGCACTTCTGGGGCTCCGCACTCCTGGGGCTCCGCACTTCTGGGGCTCCGCACTTCTGGGGCTCCGCACTTCTGGGGCTCCGCACTTCTGGGGCTCCGCACTTCTGGGGCTCAGCACTTCTGTGTCATGTGATCACTCCAGGAGCAATCAAATGACCGTGCCAGACCCTGGATGGCGAGAGAAAGTGGACGGGGGTTTACTTCGGTTTGGATACAGATGGCTGCTCAGTCACAGCTGTGAGCCTGATCACTCTATGGAGAACAAGCTAGTGCCCATGCTGTACCTGGTATGTCATAAGGGCATCTGGCATGCCAGGGCTCATGCTGTACCAGGCACATCATGAGGGCACTATGAAGGTTAACGCACTGTAGATTACATCTCTAGAAGGCTATTCCTGCCTTAATCTCTGTACTGGAGGATGTTGGCATTTAACTCGAGGAGAGACTAAGAACTTTTGAGGTTTTTTTTATATTCAGCTGATAAAGAAACAAAGTAGGTATTTTTTATATATAGATTTGGCTAATTTTGTTTATATTACTTTAAATCTGCATGCAGGAAGTTTTTTGTTTGTTTGTATTTTTCCACTCATACAGTTAAATTGTCTATCAATGGATGTTGCTTTCCATTTAAAACAAGCTGTTTGTAACTAAATTATGCCTTTGCAGTATACTTTCTCTCCTGGGACATTTTCGACCTGCAGGTTTCCCTGCAACTATACACATTTATTTAAAGTACAGTATATAGCTAATTTGATATTCATTTTTCAATGTGCCTTCTGCATTATTGTGAATAATATATTGAGTTCCTTACTAGATAATTGTATTTTAGGATGAATTGGAAGTGCATTAGGCTTCAAATGCAGTTTTATTTTGTTTGTTTAAACTCATACTTAAATGTTTTGTTGCTAGTCTTATGAAAATTTATTTTACATTTATTACCAGTGTTCTCCTCAAACGGGATGGGCGATTTAAACTCTTTATTCTTCCGTGTGTGTGTGTGTGTGTGTGTGTGTGTGTGTGTGTGTGTGTGTGTGTGTGTGTGTGTGTGTGTGTGTGTGTGTGTGTGTGTGTGTGTGTGTGTGTGTGTGTGTGTGTGTGTGTGTGTGTGTGTGTGTGTGTGTGTGTGTGTGTGTGTGTGTCAGATTAAAACTATATTTCCTTGCATTTTTTTCAATATTCACCGTCTTTTAATTTCTTCATTAATGAAAGGGTTTGTTCCGTATGGTAGCATGGTACATGTCAAATGTTTTCCTAATGGTTTCCTCACACTTGTTGGCAAAAGAAAATATGACTTGTCAATGTGTAGCAAAAAATAATTATATACAGTGTATATATTTTTTTTCACTACACATTGACAAGGCATATATATTCTTATATACATGTGTGTATATATATATATATATATATATATATATATACATACACACACACACACACACACACACACACACACACACACACACACACACACACACACACACACACACTTTTGTATGACAGAGATGTTAGGTAAAACTATTTTTATGATGATTTCATTTTCCCCCATTCTGTAATCTTTAAACAGGCCGCAATGCCTCGTTTTAATAGGTGCACCAAATTCCCGCCCAGCGCTCCTACATCTAGTCCACGCCTTCACCAAAAATGTTGGTTTGATGCTCTGTGGACATGTGCACATGGTAAGATTTCTAAATACATGTCATTTAGCGTGGGGGTTTTTTTTTTACGTGTATTTCTATTGTGACTCCTTTTTGACAACTCCTATTTGTATATTCCCTGTGTGTTATTCTAATGTGACACTGTAGGGTTTCAGTTTCTATCCCCTTTTCAGCCCACTGCAGATTAATGCACCCCCGGCAGCAGTCTCCTATCGTAGTGAAGGGGTTAACACAGATGTGCATGCAACTAAAAGAATTCTGGGAAAGTAACATTTGACTTATTCTTTGAAAGGGTCCTCGCAGGCAAGCTATGAAAGAGCTAGCTACAGATCAGGCTAGATACCAGCGGTGGCTTATTAAACACAAAACGAAAGCCTTCTATTCACCAGTGCATGCAGAAGATTTACGGGATGGAGCACAGTATCTTATGCAGGTAAAGTCTTCCTCTTCTTCTTTTTAGGACTGATTTTTCTACATAGTTTCTCCTCCCCCCCCCACACACACTTACGAATAATATATAAATATATATTCATATTCTATTTGTAAGTGTAAAAATAATGTGCCTGCTTGTTCATTTTGTTCTATAGTACAATAAATCCAAGAGTTAATGGTCAATAAATATAGTATTCTGCATTTTATGTAGTAAAAAAATTATTTTGGCATATTTTGATCTGTTCCTGATCAATCCAATGTAATTTTTTGCACCTGATGCACGACCAGTATAACTGATTGGTGAACACACATGCAGCGGGTCAGTCGGACCTAAGCTTTGAGAGAGAATATTTTTTTTAGTACTATGTTTTCACAATTAATTCTTCGTTCTCTTTTTCTGTTTTGGATAAATAACTAATTTTGGTTTTTTTCTCCCATCACAGGAGAGGTTTTTAAACTCTTATAATTTGCCCTGTTCACTGCAGTATATTTCACTTAGGTTTGAACCTATAACAAAGACATTGTGCACTGTAAATTTAGCAATATATATTTTGATGGTAGACTTGTAGGGCCTCAATGTGAAATGAACCCCTTTGGGACCAGAAGGGTCTGCAACAACATTTTGAAATAAAGATTAAAAGTAGTATAGAATATATTACATGGAATTTTTAAATGAAGTTGTGACTAATATACTGTAAATTGAAAAGAGCGCTGCTTTACATTTTAAACAGGATTACCACCTTAACAAAGCCCATATCCTTCTCAAACAAAGTAAATGTGAAGGGTAAATAGTGCTCGCCCGGCTTCTAAATCACAGATTCTCTGTCACTGATTTAAAAAATAAATTGATGTAAGCCGGTTTTATCTTTCTTTTTGTGTTTACCTCTTTTCTGATGTCCTTTTCTTTGTCCCGTGGGGCTTAGGCTGCCGGTCTGGGGCGTATGAGACCAAACACTCTGGTGCTTGGCTTTAAAAACAATTGGCTTCAATCTGACATGAAAGAAGTAGAGATCTACATTAACTTATTACAGTAAGTACACCCGCAACACCTTTCATGTGTGAGTCATGCGTGAGTCACTTGTGTAACCTCTGTGCGTAGTAGTTGCAGTTCTGTGTACTTTCTCAGATGCACATTCTCAGATAGACGCACACTTTCTAGGTTTTAGTGGTGTATATAGATTGGCCTGGAATCTATGTAGACTTCTCACATTAGGAAGGTAAAGGCCTCTTTGTATATTTGCCCTTTCGTACAGTAAGCAGTTCATTACATTGCCACGTGTTTGGGGGTTCTGTGTAGATTGCATTCATTTTGGATTGCCTCTGTAATCAACAAATGTTTCTGTGGGGGGAAAAAAACGCTAGTGCTGTCGGCTAAATATTCTGTGATTCAGAAGCCCTTTGTACCATTTCTATCCCCACTTGTTCCTTTACTGCAAGCTGCCACTGATGTGCATTATTTGATTATGATTTATGATGCTGTACTTGGCTCTATAAAAGCTTTCACTATGTTGCACATAATTGACACAGCAATAAGGCACGTCATGAGTTTTGTTACTCCACTCATTCCTTTCAAAGCCCAGTTAGATGATTATTATTGATTAAGGTCTGAAAATATACAAAGTGAAAATCTGATATATAGATAAATGTGAACAGCTGGCACTCCCAATGGTTGTGCTATATGGTAGTTGAATGTCCCATAACAAATAAGTAAATGAGCATCAGATTTGTGTCTTGTTTTTCTACAATATATTTTCAACTATTCAAACCTGAGTGCTGCCTGCTGATTCCCGTGCTAACGGTATCGTGTGCTTGGAGATATATATATCTATCTATATCCAAGCATATAGATATACTAGCTGATATACCCGGCGTTGCCCGGAGGCCGTGAGGGGGGGCGTGAAAGGCAGGGGGGGGCGTGAAAGGCAGGGGGGGCGTGAAAGGCAGGGGGGGCGTGAAAGGCAGGGGGGGCGTGAAAGGCGGGGGGGGGGGGGCGTGAAAGGCGGGGGGGGGGGCGTGAAAGGCGGGGGGGGGGGTGAAAGGCGGGGGGGGGCCTGAAAGGCGGGGGGGGCGTGAAAGGCGGGGGGGGGGGGGCGTAAAAGGCGGGGGGGGGGCGTGAAAGGCGGGGGGGGGGGGCGTAAAAGGCGGGGGGGGCGTGAAAGGCGGGGGGGGGCGTGAAAGGCGGGGGGGGCGTGAAAGGCGGGGGGGGCATGAAAGGCAGGGGGGGCAAGACACACACACAGTGTGACACACACACACAGTGTCACACACACACACACACACACACACACACACACACACACACACACACACACACACAGTGTCACACACACACACAGTGTCACACACACACACACACACACTGTCACACAGACACACAGTGAGACACACACACACACACGTCACCTAGAGCGACACACACGCGACACCTAGCTGTAGTTCAGGCCGCCGCCATCTTGTCACTCGGCGCCGCGAGGGAACTACTTCCGGCCGCCGCCATCTTCTCAGTCGGCGCCGCCGCCATCTTAGGCGCATCGCGAGGGAGGAAGGGGGTCCGCTGCCTGTTCCCCCGCCGGGGATGGAGATGAGGCGCCGCGAGGTCCGCTGCCTGTTCCCCCGCCGGGGATGGAGATGAGGGGAGCGGGAGCGCCGGGAGAGGTGAGCGGAGGGGGTGTAATGTGCGCGCGTGTGCACAGGGACATCTAACTCGGCGCCGCCGCCATCTTAGGCGCATCGCGAGGGAGGAAGGGGGTCCGCTGCGCGGGGATGGAGATGAGGCGCCGCGAGGTCCGCTGCCTGTTCCCCCGCCGGGGATGGAGATGAGGGGAGCGGGAGCGCCGGGAGAGGTGAGCGGAGGGGGTGTAATGTGCGCGCGTGTGCACAGGGACATCTTGTCACTCGGCGCCGCCGCCATCTTAGGCGCATCGCGAGGGAGGAAGGGGGTCCGCTGCGCGGGGATGGAGATGAGGCGCCGCGAGGTCCGCTGCCTGTTCCCCCGCCGGGGATGGAGATGAGGGGAGGAGGTGTGTGTGTGTACACAGGGGTGAGAGTGTGTGTGTGTGTGTGTACACAGGCCTGACAGTGTGTGTGTGTACACAGGGCTGAGAGTGTGTGTGTGTGTGTGTGTGTGTGTGTGTGTGTGTGTGTGTGTACAGGTTGTTGTTTCACAGGGGTGAGTGTGAATGTGTGTGTACACAGGGGTGACTGTGTGTGTGTGTGTACAGGGTTGAGTGTGAGTGTGTGTACAGTGTTGAGTGTGACACTGAGTGTGTGAGTGTGAGGGGGTGACTGTGTACCAAGGAGTCCTCAGAGGTTCTGGCCGTGTGGTGTGACTGCAAGTGTGTGAGAGTGAAGGAGGTGATGTCACAGTGGGGCGTACCTCTTGGCCAATGAGTCACGGACCAATCAGATTCACCGCAGATAGCACTAACCTCACTAACCATTCGATTTTATATATTAAGATATAGATATCTGTCTCTCTCTGTCTCTCTCTGTCTCTCTCTGTCTCTGATGGTGTGCTATACTGAAAATTGTTGCTGCCAAGAGTAGAGCCACACAGCAGATCAAGGCTGATTATGCTACTGTGCTCTCATGGGGAAGGAGAGCCAATAAACAGTATGAATAAGAGACGTCATGGAATAGTAACACTACAATGGGCCTTATCCAGTGGCAATCCTTAAAACTAAACTTGTTCATAAGTCAGAAGGTTTTGGGGGAAGAAAAAAGGGTAATATTAGCAGTAGGTTGCTGTTTCATAAGATTAGCATAGTTTGATTTGGGGCAAGTTGCACCTTTTAATTTTTGTATCTGTGAGTGTGTGTAAGTTTTTGGTCTATGCAGTTTGAGTGCTGTGTTTTGTGAGGGCACAGTTTGTGTATAGAAGCAAACCTTCATTCATTTGTTACTCTTGATGTTTCATGCCCTACGTAGCCTTTTTTTTTTTTTTGGTCTAGTGACCCCTGTTTTGTAATATTTACAAGCGCCTAGTATACTTTTTAAAAAGTTCAAAATGTTTATGTGGACTGTGCATAAGACTGTGCAGTGCATGTCAGCAGTGCATAGTAGTTATGCTGTCGTCCTATAAACGTGATCTCCCATAAATCAAGTGTTGCTTGTGATAAGTGCTCTTTGTGGTGTGCAGGTAGCAGTGTCATGCTTGTGGAGTAGTATACCATATAGTATTTTGTATTTTGGAGGCCCTGATCCCTTGTGTTGAGCAGAGTATGGAAAATTGCTAGTGTAAGCACGCTGATAAAATGTAAAGATTACCAGGAGCTTTTTAATATATTGCTACATTGATGTTCCATGTTTTCATTATTTTTTTTTTAAATGTGAGGTATACATATTATCCTATCTATCTATCTCAATCTCCTACAATGATTACAATCTTTTACAGTGATGCTTTTGACTATCAGTATGGCGTGGTTGTTATCCGATTGAGAGAAGGCTTGGATATATCTCATCTGCAAGGACAAGGTAAATGAAAATGGTTTATAAAATACAATGACTATTAACAGTACAAATTGAAAAAAGTGGGCCAAACATTTGTTATGTATGTAGGTCACAAATGGCGTTGCTACCTAGCAGGTTGTAATACCTTACTGCAGCAGCTTGCTGTAAATTGAACCTGCAGTAGATGTTCTTTTGTGTAAGATAACATAAATGTTCCTTTGTTTCCAGTTAGTCTAATAAAATACATCATAACCTGCAGATAATCACGTTTTCACCACTATATGGCTGTTTCATACCTGCACTACAATAACCTTCAGAAAATCTGTGGTAGACCATGTGTGACAGCTGGTATCAGTGGGGGTTATTCATTAATCTGCAATAGTCCCAGTTGGGGCACTATTGCACGAAAACGCCCACTGAAGTCAATTGGGAGTTTCTGTGCAATAGTGCCCTGATCAGCACCGTCATAGTTTAATGACTAACCCCCCTCTGTATCAAACTATATGGCCCTGCTTGCATAAAGGAATGGTTATATCATGGAATGGCAGGCAGTCCTTGGCTAGTTAAGTGAAAGGATTGGTACCGGGAGGAGGAGGCATGCTCCTACAAAGCTGACCCACACCCCCGCTTGTGGTTTCTGAGATGCTGGTGAAGTTATTGGTATTAAAGGATATTTTAATGGCCGTCCATTAGAAAGCCACAACCGATGTTGCAGCTTCCTATTGTCTTGAGATTTGGCAGCTATTGTGTTTCCCCT